>NW_028301536.1:15585000-15730000 GCF_042242905.1 Orbicella faveolata | reverse complement strand
ATCAGTTCCCTGGCAATTGCATCCGTTACAACCAAACAAAGCTTAAGCGAGTGAGAAATATAGAGTTTGTTTAACAGAGGTTTTACTACTTACTGTGGTGACAGAAATCATATCCCACAGGGCCCAAGTAAAGGTTTTCAGCCCTTCTCGTGATCTGAAACTTCAGCATTTCGGACGTCTTCTTCGCATCAAAACTTACGAGACATGAACCGAGTGATTTAGCAATGCTCGTGAAATATGGCTCGTTGTTGCGAATGAAAACAATTATACTTACGCTTAACATGAAAAACCAATACTGACCTTTTCTGACGTGTTTACCTGCAAAATAGAGGGAGGAGCATTCTTAGTATTTAAGTACCTTGAAACAAAAGCAATATCCTTTTTATGGAAATTATCAGCCATTAAAATAGCCATTAAATGTCCGATGATTGTTCTGTTGAACAAAGAGAGTGCTTATCATTTGTGAAGCCTAACGATTTGCGCGTTTTAAACAATGATCCTTAAATTTATTTTTATGTCAATTGCAAAACGCTTTTCTTCATCAGGACATCATGGAGGTCAACATTTATTTTAGTTTCAAAACCTAATATCGTCAAAATTGGAAACGAAACAGCAAACAAACCAAACATATTTATCGGAAATTAAACGCATCGGGAATGTAAGCAATATTTTAACTTGAAAAGGGCGACGTATTTTTGTAAATTAATTGTACTGCACAATATTCTGTTCTTTTCCAAAACTTTTCACACGTTACCAAATACAAAGTGTCACATATAAAACATGGTATGATAATGGCTATTCAATGAAAACGTAGTGATGATGAAGTCCTAAAAAAAAGTCTCAGTTGTATTAATTTTACGTGAAAGCGAGCATCTTGAAATTCTATCGTTTCTCTTTCACATTATAAAACATCAATTTACTCCAAAACTTTGCCGAAAAGTTCAATTCGGTGATAAAATTTAGTGTGTTTGGCTCTTGTAAAAACATTGTAAAAATTTCGTTGATTTACTTAAAAGCAATATCAGATTGAAAGTTTTTAAAAATAGCGACTACTCTGCACAAAGAAAAACACAATTAAGACTGATAAACACGCAACTAACATATCATCAGCTACCATAGACAAACTAAAAACAAAATGACCAAACAGCGATTCCACAAAGGGCAAAAATATTGGTAGTAATGAGGTACACTGAAAAAAGAAACAACTAAAAACAGATTTCCGAAAGTCAACGTTCTGTTAGAGATTTAATACTGGGTACTTTTACAGCTCGCATAGAAAATATGTTTCATCACCAAGACTGGGTGACTCTTGCAGTTAGACAAAGTTTCTTGTTGAAAGGAGAACAAGACGTTACTAGTGATCACTTTTTGCCTTGTGTTGCGTGACTTCATATTGAATTACGCGCGCTAAGTGTCACGCTCTTTTCCGTACCACATACGGAGCACGCAAATCAGTTTGTAACGTCATCACTAAACGCTACAGGCGGAAATAAAAAGTCACGTTAGTAGCAACCCATAATAGAAGAACTTTTCGGGAACCTGCAGAGACTAAACAGGCTTAGGCCCACATGTATTAAACCTCACCTTTCCAAGGAAGAAATGATTTTTTCCTTTCTCCGTCCATGCCTCCAGTAGATCGTTTGCTGCTGTGTTTACTTCCCCAGCTACGGCCCGAACGCTAAACATTGTAAATTAGGATACAAAAATTAGAAGAGAAAATCCTGCAACACGCTACATGAAGCAGTTTTGTAATGATTCGCACAAAACCAAAAGTCAATCATAAGCAACGCAGATAGCCGGACGAAACAATCAGAATCATTCATAAACACAGGCAACGGCCTCAAGCGCGGGAAAACGAACAAAAGCCGTTACTAGTTTTGTTTCTGATTAGTTGAATCAACATGTTTCGGTACGACTTTTACAAACCGTTTTTAGAGTTACGTGTATTAACCATTAAAAGCAAACACATCATGACATAGGAACTTACCATTTCGAACTGTTGTAAACCTGAAACTTAAGTTATCCAGAACCAATATTGCCAGTAGACCGGGTTGTTCAAAAGCCGGTTAACGCTAACCCAGGATTAAAAGTTACATTAATTTTTCTTGGATAAAAGTGTCTTCCACCCGCCATGTATTGTGTAGTTTGAGATTATTCAAACTCAAAGCCGAAGGACAAACAATATAAACAGAAAACCTGACCACAAAGTTACAAAACTGAAATCAAATTTCTCGCTAAACCTGGTTTAGCTTAATCGGGCTTTGAACAACCCGGCCCTGAGCAAGATTCAAAATGTAACAAAAGGCAAGCGCGAAAAGTCGCGTACGATGACCCGCAAGCAAAGCACAATATTAACGAAAACTTAGGTTTAAAGTAACACAGACGTTTAGCATTGAAGCGAGTGTTTTCTTACCGCGGTGAATTTTAAAACAATTCCTAAGAAGACTGGTGTAGTATTTATTGAAAAAAACAGTGAGAACAACAACAGTGGGACAACACCAGCGAGGCTCAAGTTTCAAAGTTTAAAGTTCACTTCCTAAGGTATATTTAGACTTGGGGCCATTCCATTTGATATCCGCACCCCCTATTGATGAGGTGTTTTTTTTTCCCCTGAGCCCTTGAGAAATTTTTTTCCTGGAGTTACCCTTTTTCCCCTTCAGAAATGAGCCTATTTAACTGTAGGGCTTCAGAAATTTAGCAGTGCTTTGCAGTACCCTCATCAGAAAAAGTATATCCCACAATCCCCGTTGATGACGTAACTTTCCCCACTCCCCCTCGGAAATTTACTCATGGTATTATACCCCTTCAGAAATAAACATTTTGAATAATGACCCCTCAGAAAATCTCGTCTATGGGTGACTCACTCGGAAAATGTCATCTACGGGGGGGCGGGGGGGGGGGTGAATATAAAATGGCACGGCCCTTGAAAGCTGTTTAATTATCACAGTTTATTTAAATTTTCTGATTTACCTGTCCTTCAAGACTAAAACTGCTACGACTGCTGCCACTGGAGAATTCGGATTCTTCAGAGGACGGATAAAGAAAGGGAACCTGGAATTTGGAGGTTATTAAGCAGGTTTATGGTTAAAGTTTAAGACCTTAACAGTTGCAATTTATTACAGGATTAACTACCAAAAAATGCTTATTTTTATACACCTGGCTTTGACAAAGGTTAACAGGAGCAAAGTCATGTCAAATTAATAAGAGCACTTCAATTAAATGCGCAACAAACTTGACTAACTTACTGACTCCCATATGGGGAATAGTTAATGAGTCTGGGTCATGGTGTTATTTTCCTTTCAACATAAGTCATTTAACCGACAACCCTCAAAATTAAGTTAAGAGACCTTGAAATTAATATACTTCATATTAGTATATGGTGTAGCTGATGTTAAAATTCCCGGATGAAAGCTATTTACAGTTTTAGCACCAATTAACTTTAAACTGAAAACAAAAACTGTTATCAATACAAATAAATGTATTACAGTTCATGAATTCAGGATTCTTAGGCTGGACTTCCTTGATTTTAATATATTGAAAACATTGTGTAGTTTTATATTTCTTTTTTAAACTGATTTAGTTTCTTTTTTCTTCAAGTTAGTTTTGAACGTTTTCAAGTTTAGTGAGGCTGTCTTTAGCTACATGCACAGCAGATGCAGTACTAACTAGCACCAGATTCACTGGTTTAAGGATAATCTGGTTCTCCATAAAAATCCAGGACTGCTCTTTTTCTGATGATCAGGCCTTCGGTTGTCATGACACTCTGTTTGAATTTGATACAAAACGGTAAGAAGTAACCACTGTATCAGTAATCAAGACAAAGTTCACTGCCCTGTAAGCCTTAAGGTGGCACTGGAGACTAAAGAGACTTTGTCAGATGACAGTTACTTTACACATATGAAAGATCATTTCCCAGGAAGACATTGTATGTGTTTCAAATCAGGTACCTTCCAGAAGAAGCCTCTGGCTTTGTTTTCTCTCTCCTCCTCTCCCTCCTCATAATGGAGAAGTCCTCCTTCAATCTCAGCCACAAGGCTCTGTCTGTACACATCAGACTTCAGAAAACGTGGGTAGCTATCAAATTTCATCAGCGTATAAACCTACAGAACACAGTACATGTGCTGTGAGAACTGATTTCAAGAGTCTTACAATGGGCCGCTCGGCTGCACAGTATCAGACAAATGTCTTTAAAGCCATAGTACATTTCAGAACTCCTCATAAATGTTTCAAACGACATTCTTATTGTATCTAAATGACCACTCAATTCCCTTCATTTAAACAAATTTCACACACCAGATCTTGAAGAGCAGGGCAAAAAACATCTACTGTTCAAAAGCTTTCATTTGAATGGCAGGTGCACAAGATATTGTTGATATCTACCTTAATCAACACAAACAAATAAACTCATTTAACCTGCTGTTGTTGAAGGCGAAACATGTCATTGTTTGGATTTTGCAAATGTTCCTCTGCATCCTTCACCGCTGAACTGTCAATATTAACAGGCATGGCTGCATTTGCATCAAGATGATTGTGGAAGATGCTTTCTGCTTCCATTTTCAGCTGGCAAAAGACAAAAACATTACCATTGATAATCAGAAGTTATAAGTTATCAAGGCTCGAAAAATATTTGAATTACCGCTCGCCCTTTGGCAAGTAACTCTCAAATTTTGCTAGCCCGGGGCACTTACCCGCTTGCCCAGGTTTTCAAACTAACCAATAATGTATGGTCTCAAATATGAAGTGATTCACTGGCATGTTGGAATGCTATAAACCCGTCTGATTTGTTTGTAGTCTTCCTAGTGTTTATCACTCTCATGCTCATGTACTTGCTTGCTATTTCCTGAATTACGTGCTGAGTATCTGAGTATCATTGTTTCCAGTCTTTGAAACAATGCAGACATGATGATAGATGCGAATGCAGCTGTAACACTACTGGAAAAAAGACCTGAAAAAATATTCAGGCTTTGAACGGGATCCTTGAAACAATGCTTTCAATCCGTTGAAGGTCGTGTTAGACGCCTTGAACCTTAAACTCCATTCTGCCGACATTAGGCTTGTTTGAGTGATGAGAACCACGTAAAATTAAAAGCAAGTAGAATTAAAAATAATCGAGCTTCTCCTGGTTCTCCACGTTAGTTTTGATACATGCATCATGTGGAATTTGCAAAGCTGGTGAGTGTAAATTTTTTTCATTTCGGTGGATGAAAAATAGTTTTGGTTGAGTGAAAACATATTCATTTGAATGAAAAATTATTTTGTCAACATCCAGGAACATTAAAAGTTACTTGACGACTTACTAATCAATTTCTTTTTTAATAATATTAATAATACTTTTCATTTCAGTGGCACCCAAGTATATTTCTACCAGAAACTCATGTTTTGCCGAAGAGATTTGCCATAGGGATTTTGCTGGATTTGTTCATTAAAAATGCTGGCGAGGGCTTCAATTGTTCCAGTAGAAATATACAGCTTCCTTTCGCGTACTGCTTCTACAGCTTTGGTACATTGATGTCGAGTTTGGTTTTGTACAGTCAACAGTGAAACTGAAAAAATTATTGCAAAAAAGGTTGAAATTTTATGAAATAAACAGGGCATTTTCGTACCGAAAACGACTATTTTTAGTCGTGGAAAGGAACTTGATGAGGGCAGATTTTGATCATGTGCAAAGTAACCACTCCTGAACTCTGAACGTGCATCATGCAATCAACAAAACAATGCCATAATAATTTGTAATTTTCATCAAGCTTCATCTAAACACTTAATTATACCCATGTGCCTAAAACTTACTCTTTATTTCAAAATCATTACCAAAAATTTAGTCAGTGGCTGGCTTGCCTGGGTTCTTGCCCATAGGGCAAGTGAGGAGAGAAAGTTACTTGCCCAAGAGGAAATATACCTGTACCGGATGAGCAGACAGGGTTTTTTTCAAGCCCTGAGTTATCAACCAAGGGCTTGAATTTTCCTTGAGTGAATAGTCAAAACTGCAGCCAAGTTCACCATCATTCAGAGAAAGAGGGGTATTTGTGCGAGTGGAAAATGTAAAATATAGTAGACAGAACTAACAGTGTTGTGATTTTTAGACCAAACATCAAGAAATAGTTTCCCTGTCAAGACTAACAGAGTCATAGTATATCAGCAACTAGTCGATGACAAGAGAGCAGTAGAACACGATGTTCATCTACCAGGTGCTATTAGTCACTTGCAAATCAATTTTATAATTCAACCCCAATGTAGTACAATGTCTTAAGCAAACAATTGACAAGAATAAAAGAACTTGACCAATATTCCAGACCTTACACAAGTTCAAAAACATTAATAATTTGTTAAATTTGATTGAAACAACATTTTACAGAACATTTTCAGGCTGATTTCTTACTAAGCACCTGGTAAATAAGAACTTAATAAGCCTGAACCCCAATAGGTTCTTATATGTGGGTGTTTATTGTATCTGTGCCAAGGCACGAGAAATAGCTGGTACCAGAACCCTAATACACAAGGCTGCACAAGATAATGGCATGAATTCATCAACATCAATAGTGGGTCCCATATTGTAGTTCTTACCTCTTCAAAATCTGTGATATTCCTGAAGTTTTCACATGCAATCCAGAAAACAATATTTTCATCACTAAATTCTTTCTTCAAGAACTCCTGTGAAGGTATTATTATCAAAGAGTACATCATGTTAGTGATGGCCCTAAGGTACATGTACATCTCCAAAGTATTCATGGTAACCCAAATTTTCCCTTTTCCTAAAAAAAAATGTGCATATAAGTATTTTTAAAGCAGGTTCAGTTTTCTTGTAGCCTCTTCCAGGTGTTCAGTTAGTTGGGGCAAACGGTGAGTGAAAAAAAGGGGAGAAAGGTTGTGAGAGAAGGCAAAAGAACGTCTGTGCGCAAACTTAACAAAAGGTCATTCTGATGTGAAGTTTATATGAAATAATTCATATATGAACTGCGGTTGTAGATGACGGTGAAGAATGATCATCGCAGTTAATTTTCCAATTTAAGCAATTGGAAAGAAGAAGCCTGAAAAAAAAAAAAAAAATCAGGGCTTCAACGGGATTCGAACCCATGACCTCCGTGATACCAGTGCAATGCTCTACCAACTGAGCTATGAAGCCACACATTGGGAGCGAGGTCAATTAATTGAGTTCATATCTTCCCGTGAGGAGTGAAATGATGTGAAGTTTATATGAAATAATTCATATATGAACTGCGGTTGTAGATGACAGTGAAGAATGATCATCGCAGTTATTTCATATAAACTTCACATCATTTCACTCCTCACGGGAAGATATGAACTCAATTAATTGACCTCGCTCCCAATGTGTGGCTTCATAGCTCAGTTGGTAGAGCATCGCACCGGTATTGCGGAGGTCATGGGTTCAAATCCCGTTGAAGCCCTGATTTTTTTTTTCCCAGGCTTCTTCTTTCCAATTGCTTAAATTGGAAAATTAACTGCGATGATCATTCTTCACTGTCAAAAGGTCATTCCGGTATACCCTCTGGTTGGTCAGTTTTGACAGGTTTTGTCAACACTTGAGCATATTACGCAAAATGTGATATGGCGGGGCTCAGAGACCTTTCAACGAGTGACACGGTGTTCAAATCTGAACAAAGCCAAAACAATGGCATATATAACACGCAAAACAATCAACAGACTGGCACGTAAGCTGCTGCATTTGAACCATGTGGTACAAGAATGAACAGAGGGGGTATAAACCTAAACACTGAGTTGGAGAGACAAGCTCAATCAAATTGATGTAAGAAACACAAGAACGTCTCAATGCAAAAGTATAGCTTTCTCAAAGTAAAGCTAAGGCAGTCTCTGAAGAAAAACCAGACAAAGATAACTATGATATCCGTGATAAAAAGCAACATAATGTACTTGCAAACAGTTCTAATCAAACAGCCAGGACTGGCGTGACAATAGAATGCATGTAGGCAACATGTCCACAGACAATTTCAAGCTTTGTCCCTTGAAAGCCCACCCTTTACCTTAGAGACTTATTTTGCAACATAAATGAACCTAAACAAAGTAGAAACACATGGCAAATTAGAGGTGTCAAACACTGCAAAGCGATATTCAGGGTCATAACAATGGAAGCCATGCAGTCCTATGACCTCTACGGGCCCCTGTGGGCAGTCTAAAGGGGGCAGAAGGGCCTTTTGTTATGTTTGCCCACAGGCGTTCTTTTGCTTTCTCTCGCTACACTTCTCCCCTATTTTTTCGCTTGCCGTTTTTCAAATACCCCAACTAACTGATCGCCTGGAAGAGGCTACGTTTTCTCGTGGACAATACAGTCAACCTAACCATGAACTTGCTGCAGGCCTACTTAAAATCATAAAGAACGTAATTTTTTTGCACATGCACCTTAAAGCAGCCCAGCCCAGCAGGATCTTCCATGAGCTTGTCAAAGCCAAGTGCCCAGCGACCAACTCTTCCATCCACTTGGGACATGTCACCAGGCATGCTACTCAAGCTGTGAATACTCTGAGTACTAGAGCTGATACTCGCACTATTGTTTAATGTCTTCTTACTTGAGGATGTTCCCAAGACTGAAAAAAACAATACATAATAATTTTGTTTATAATGTGTAATGAGATCATGCCTTCACAAACTGTCAAAGGAATGACAATTTTTTTTTTTTCAAAAAAACATTTATACAGTTTAATATGATAGCAATTGACTGCTGTGAGTCTAGTCTTTGTGAATGTTGTAGTTAATTTGTGGTTTCAGTTATGTGTGGTTGGTTTTTTTCTAGCAAGTATTTTTCAATTTATTCTTATAGTTAATAAATTTACTGAGATCAAAAATTAATTTCATTGATGTCAATAATAAAACAAGTACTTGTTACTTACCTATATCTGAATGAGCTAAAGACTGGAAGGAAACAAAAAAATAATACAATTCAGTCAATAAAAGCTCAGGATCACTACAATTTAAATGGAAATTACCATATTTAAGAAATAGAAAACATGTACCATGTTTCTATTGAGATATAGAAACACGAGTGGAAGTTTGGGAGAACGAGAAATGCTGTGGGAACATGAGCCATAGGCAAGTGTTTCCACAGCTTTTTTAAAACTTTCACGAGTATTTCTATAACTTGATATAAACACAGAGAACATGTTTTCTATTTCTTTTAGAAAACGCCGTGACAAAAAAGGGAAACAACTTGTTTATTTTGATCATCAAAATGTAAATTCTCTTTGCTCGTGCCATCGTTACATCAACAGCTCGTGCAAGTTCTGCGTTTCCATCAAGTTAGAGAAACATGATTTTTAACCCATCAGCGCGCATATTTTCTTAGGGCTGTTTTCTAAAATTATATATTTACGGAGTACTAACATGACCTCCATCAGTCAGATCAGAGCAAGCTTCATGATAACTTCCAAACAATATCACCTGTTAGGTAATGTTCACATGTGAAAAGTAATGAAGTAACAGTGGAATTCTGACTGTTTCTAATAGTTTAAGAAATCAGGGGGGGGGGGGTAAAATTAGTGTTCAACTGGGGGGAAGGAAACCCCATTTGGTTCAAGCTATTGCATAGCTAAAGAAATCAAGGCTTTGAGAAACAAGGATTCCACTGCATAAAAAGTTTTGCAGACCACATCAACTAATGGTGTGAACTGAATTGACACAAGTTACTCATTATGGTCATTTTGACATCTATAGAAGACTTTTTCCTTTTATCACAAACTCATTCAAGCGTCCCTGAGATCCACTTCTCCAAGTCATATGATCTCATGCATGAAAACCCAAGATCAAATCACTAGGTTTTTTATCATAGCAGTACATGTATTTTGTAAACAGTGCCTACATTGGTCTGCCTTGTCTAGATCCTCTAGTGGATATTCTAAGAATCCACTTCTTGCATTATTGTCATCATTATGGTGTTATCACTCTATGCCCTACCAATTTACTTAATATATAAAAGAAACTAAACTGTATGGAATTTCTTTACAAGTATATCATTGTAGAAGATAACTAGATTGCGCAGGGCTACTCTTAGAGTCCTATCAGATTCTATTGCATTCTCCCCAAGGCATGATAGCTATCTTTCATATCTGAATTGCTACAAGTAAACATACATGTATCAGATATTTAAGCCTGGCAACACAACTGATAGCAATTTTGATTCAAATCTTTACACTCAAAATAAAAACTCAGCAGAGTGTAAACATAAGATACAATGCCCCTATAACGAACTGGCGGGCAATTCTGACAATGTATTCTGTGACATGTTTATCCACAAAACACATAGAAAACTGGCACTTTCTAAACTTTATTGCAATAAACATATCTAATGTGCCAAACTAAACATAAAGGGAAAGATAGTTATGATAAGACAACGTCTCCAAAATCTCCTAAACAGAGTCTTGAAGAGAATTAATTTTATGATCTTAGCACTAGATTTAAGTTCTACAGTACTCCTCACTGCAAGAACTCACTACTTTCATCAAAAGCTAAATTAGAATTCACAAAGAATGTTATGTTTACAGCTATTGAATATGTGCATGACAACAGAATATTTGGCTTTACATAAGTTATTGTCCACAACACAATCGCTAAAACAATGAAACTGACCTCAAAAGCACTTCATTTAAATACTGTGAAGACAACGGGTTTTCACAGCCTCTTGAAAGATCACACATACAATG
Organism: Orbicella faveolata; assembly: GCF_042242905.1. NCBI lineage: Eukaryota > Metazoa > Cnidaria > Anthozoa > Scleractinia > Merulinidae > Orbicella > Orbicella faveolata. The sequence goes on along the minus strand of NW_028301536.1, from coordinate 15,719,333 downwards.
TGCATCCTTGAACATTGTATGATCACCTTTTGGTCATGCAGCAAAACTAAATGACAACTTAATACCATTTGCAAAATTTCATTAAGAATGCCCTGAAGGAATGTAAATTGAGCATGGAGTAAATGCAGTGATTAATTCAACGCTTGAGTAATTATTACCTTGGGAAATGAAGACTAAATACAGACGAGAAAACCAAAACAATCTGAATGGCATCAACATTTACTGTTACAAACTGTAACAAGATGTCATATGATTCCATTTTCAGCTTCACAAATCCACCACAGGCACAATATCATGTACCTGTATTATAACTCATTGGTCTTCAACTTGTTTAATTTTATTTAATTGCAAGATCATTGGTCCTGTGTAAATAAGATAACAATTTGTATACCAAACATATCCCCTAGTATAAGCAGCAGCAGCATGGAGTCATATATTTTTTTCTATTGCGTTCATTTAATAACTTAGCATTACACAATACCTGAACCATTATAGATCTAAAACAATCTTCTTTCAGCCAAATTTTGTCAAAAATATTCCCCTATTCAAATTGATCTTGAAAACATTTTTATTACCTTGCCTCACAAAAAAACAGCCGAAAGACTGATTACTAACTAGAGATAGCTAAATGTATTATTTATTTGTTATTTTTAAATTGCTGATTTTTGTGTTTTATGCATGAAACATTACAGGCACGTGTACCACTTTTCTTGTACCACATTATTTCCTATCTAGACACTGCACTTTGATTTCCCATTCTCAAACACTTCAGTCTTCAAATTTTCTACCTCAAAGAATTGGTTCATGCTTAGCGTGCATATATCGAGTTATGGATGCACGCAGGAAGTTTGGATAGCACGAAAGAAGTGTAAGAGTTGCTCAAGGCAATAGCCGAGAGCAACTCCAGCTTCTTGAGTGCTCTCCAAACTTCCTCAGTGCATCCATAACTTGACATGTGCACAACTAAAAGCATGAACCAATTCTTTTATAACATGGTGAGAACAACTTGGGTGCTAAAACATGCTTTACCTGTGATTGACTACACAGTTCTCACAATGTATGGTGAAAAAAAAACAAAGGTCATTAGGATCCTAACACGCCACAATCAGTTGAGCAATGGTTGACCGAAAATGCTTAACCTGGTTTCTAAAATTGTCAATGAAAAATTCCCTGAAGCTACACATACGAAACCATACTCTATACATGACATGAATGTGTCCAAAATTATTGTTAGGCTCTAAAAAGACAGATTGCACATGCATATGGAACCTTTTATAGTACTATATATTGCATCAATAGATAACTCTCAATCTGAATCAAAAGCAACTAGGCTAAAATATATGCCCTCTACTACCTCATATTATTAGCACACTGCAATTTTATTATCGACATAAGATATTGTCATTTTCACTTTTTAAAGTTCTCAAAAATCATGTCTTTTTCTCAGGTTTTCCTAGAAAGTACATGTATGACTGATAAAAAACCATATACCTGGACAAACAATGTACATGGATAAACATACACACTACAACGTAGTAAAATCAATTCAAAATTTAACTACAGTATGTTGCACTCTGGTAACCTATCGTCTGTTGTTGATGTCTAACCATACCACTGAAATGTCTATCTAAACAAGTATAACCACACATTCCTAACATTAAAGTGATCTTCATCAAAGTGGGAACAGTCGAACCTGTAAGTAATAGCCACCCTCGGGACTAGAGGAGCTGGCCACTTAATACAGGATCACTAAAAATACTACTGGGCATCTCTACAAAAACACTTCATGCAAGGAAACAATAGGATAATAAATAACAATAACCACAGGATAACTTTTCTAACACTCTTTCAAGTGATCAATACTTTAAACAAGGTTCAATGCCAACTTGTAACTTAATGGTATAATAGACATCACATTGTGTTAAAGTATTGTGCAATAAATTGTCCTCTTCTCTTGTACAGTATAGAGTACTGTATTTTCTATGACTTACAGTTCACAACAAAATATCTCATTCCATCATTTCAAAGATGTTATATTCAATTTCATACTTGCTACGCTCAGGGTGGCCACTTAATACAGGAAAATATAACAAAGAAAGACAAACACAGGACTGCTACAGGGTGGCTGTGCCGCTTAATAGAGGTGGCCGCCTAATACAGGTAACAAATACAGCATTTGTATGAGTGAAAAATCAGGACTTTGAAAACTGGCCACTTAATAGAGGGTGGCCGCCTTATACAGGGTCATTATATACAGGTTCGACTGTAATATGACCGCCTGACACTTTGCTTGCTTTTGCCACAAAAAAATGTGGGCATGTCCAATTACAGCTAAGTTAAGCTGCTCAATCAACAAGTGGCCAAACAAAACACCACATCATTATGTAACACTGAAACATTTCAGAGTGCTAACCATTGTTTAAATACTTTGCTACCCAGTTTTTTAGCTTGACTTGAAGCCCTACTATGTATGGTTCAGTAAAGTCCTTGACAGTCCTGAACCCTGAGACATTGCTAGGGGACATCTTGTTAAACCAAACTTCTAACATTGCTTTGTAAGTGCTTACAACATTGTGATAAATAATTATTGAACTGATTGAATTGTGTCAGACACATGACTTGTTATTTAACTGTGTTCTCATGCCCTGTTCCATATGGAAAGGCAGTCGTTACAATATCAGTGGCTATTCTTAGGATAATTTTTCTAAGAATGTAGCATAAAAACTGCAAGGTACTTTTTACATGAATTACTCTGACCTTGAAAGATGAATGAAAAATGGGTGGTTGAATCACTACTAACCAAAACTACGAAAATTTAATTGAGCTAGGTTTTATGTAATTCAGAAATGTTATTACTGACGACATTCACATTTCCATCATATTTAACATGCTGACTATGATACTGCCCTGTCACTCAAAAAATATTTACTCTGTGATTTCCTTAATTAACACAACTGAGGAAGGCAAGTTATCTATTCAGTCACAATGTTGGCAAGCTGGCATGAACACAATTGAAGTGTTCATACTGGTTTTGATGAGCCAATAAGGATCTTTCAATTAGTACTTATACAATGACTTCCTGATAATGGAATTTTTTCCTATAGAAAGACTAGGGGAGGGTTTAAGATCAAGTCTAAGCAAAAAACATTTTGTTTGATTTACTTTCCTTTGCTTCAGATTATGATTATATTAAATATGTGGTCTAAAAAATGTGTGGAATCTACACTACAAACACTGATTACCCTGTTGATTTGATGTCCTCATAAAACTGTGGGCATTTTGGAAGATTCTAACAAAATCTTAGTAAAGTTTCTTACGCTTATTGCAAAAAACAACAATCTTTGGGAGTAATTTTCCTCATACATTTACACTTCTCATATGACCCTTCAAATTCCCAGACAATAAAAGCAAAATAGATATTGACTTTGTGTGGGTTCCTTTCAGATGATCTGGATCAGGATCAGTGATCTAAGATCACTCAGATCATGGTGTATCAAAGGAACCGATGAATCCATTGTGGGCAAGTATTCATCGGTTCCTTTGATACACCATGATCTGAATGATCTTGGATCACTGATCCTGACCTGGATCATCCCAAAGGAACATACCCTTAAAATAACATTCAGTTACAACAAATCCAATACCCTTTGAGACAGAGATTGCTTCTCTTTCTGCTTAGTGAGAGACGAGTGGGAACCTCTGCTCAAAACCACTTGATCCTTTGATCAGCCACTGTCCACAACCAGGCATGAATACATTAATAATCATGGTTGTACTCAAAACAATTTGTTTATCTGCAACTAGCCTGTAGTTTGCAAAGCACATGCTGGGCAGTGTAGTCTTGAATGAAGCAATTTTGGTTTAATTCATCTGTTTCTTTGTCATGAAGTACTTCAGTGCTTTAAAAAATTTCTGTAGTATTTTTACCAAATAAACAGTGGAAAAGTTAGAATACAAGTTTGATTGCAGTAGACTTTCTGCATGACAAAGTATGGCACATGCGATATAGTATGTGACAGAATTCATGCATGCACAATAGGAAATGGAGCACCTGTGAGCAGAGGTTCCCTCCTATCTCTCACCAAGCAGAAAGAGGAGAGAATCGCTGTCTTGCAGGGTATAAATTTAATTACATTGTATACCTCAGAGAAATTAGCAATAGTTTCAAATTAAATTTGAACCTTATCCATTAATATGAGCACCATGTAATTATGACCAAAATGTGATCATATTAATGGTGTTTCCCAAGTAGAGCAAACTGGCTTAAAAAAAATCTTTAACTCAAAAACACAACAGACAACTGCTACCAACCTCTTGAGAATTGCTTCGTGGTAGATCCTTTGTCCCCACTGGTCCCACCATTGCACAGTCCTGCGATTTTGTCACAAATCCTGATTCCACTAAGGTACCAACCAATGAACTGTGATGTGACCCTAGAGACATCTGAGAATCTACAGAACTCTCCCGGGAATGAAATGATGAAACACTAACTACAGGAGGAGTAGGTCTACCTGATCTACTGCTCTGCGAAGTTGCAACAGTATTCATAGCCTCCGCGTCATTCTGATGGTAGCAATCTGAGCCTACACCAGAATCATTTCTATCAGCAGTTTGAAACTGTTCATTTAGTGAAGTAACAGCTTCATGAGATTCTTGGTGATCTCCTCGTTTCAGAGGTTTAGAATCATTTTGGGTTATTGATTCTTGTGCTTGAAAAGAACCAAAATCTTCTGACAACCCATTTACCACCTGATTAACAACAAAATCAATAGTTGGAGGTTCACTTGTTGGAATATCGTCATGGTGCTGTGGTCTAAAGACCGCATCCGACTCTGATTGACTCGATGACAATGACAAAGATCGTCCTCTTAAACTTGTGTGAACTTCCCCATCACTGCTTGTTCCACCAGATTCTGAACCTGCTCTTTCCTTAAACATGCCAGTTATACATCTCAGGATAGGGCTGGAGGATGCAGGGAACTCCATACAGCCATCATCCCCATCCTGGGGGGTGCATAGTATACCGTACTTTTCAGCAATGCGCTGATGAGCTTGATGAGATTTCAGTTCTGGATTCACAGAGAAGACATGACAAGAACAATTCACAGTGCTTTGGATGTCGATTCTGTGATTATTTGAAGCAGGCCAGCTGCTCTTCTTTTCTAAGGATGGCTCATTAGTTTTCCTGGTTACAATACCAAACACCCTTTTATCATCTGAGCAAAGGCCAGTAAATGCCAGGGACTTCAAAGGGTACATCACAATGGTTCTCTTCTCGTTGTCCAAAAGTTTTATTCCAATCAAAGAGATTTCCATCAAGAAGAACACATGAACTTTTTGCTGGGCCCGTAGACGTCGAACGCAATTTCGAATTGCGGTCAAACTCGCGGCCGGCAGACTAGACGCTGCCGGCAATTCAATTGAACCTAAATAGCCGACAACTGATCGTAAATCCGGCTCAAGGTCGATATCTGCCTCCACATAGCCTTTCAACGGCGTCATCTTCGGATAAAGAAGCCGAGATAACTTTGGAGAGGAAGAACTGTTGGATCCAACATCTCCCTCGCTAGACCTCCTACTACTGGCATAACTCTGAGCAGGCGAAGAACCAGGAACAGAGCTTTCTGATCTTATACTCTCGCAGAACGAGGCTTTGAGCTCTTCGTCACTGACAACCTCATCTTCAGAGATGAATTTTCCGTTGGATAAAGATTTACTCAGTGAAGGCGAATCCCCGAATAATTGTCCTGATTTTAATTCCTCAACGACTTTATCCACTCGATTCAATATCGTTTCGTTAATCGCTTCTTCTTGTTGATTCTCGACGTTCATTCTATCCTCGTCATTCCGTAGTCTCTGAAATTCCGCGCGCTTTCGAACTCCCAATTGAACCATCCCGTCCGGCGATCGCGCAATAAGTTTGACAACTTGTTCATGAGGTGCTCTCTCCACGGAAGCCCCATTTACTTCAATTATCTGATCACCTGGCTTCAAGCCTGCTCTATGAGCAGGGCTTCCCGCTATAATACAGCTCAGTACACATGGTCCCTGGCTGGAAAGCGTAAATCCAAATCCACCAGGTCGACGGTATAATTCAACTGTTCGAACTGGATTCTCTTTCGACGGATTATAAGACGGTTGCATGTCGTATTAAAGAAATTCCAATTAAAACACTTTGTACAAAAAATTTGTTATCGCTTCTGGCCCACCGCATATTCACCTACACAATCTGTGGAAGACTGTTCTCTGTTTCAAGCCACACTGCTGCTGCCATACAAGATTTCCCACACGATAAACGTCCACGGCCAAAAAACAACAAAATCGAAAACACGTCTGAGAAAGTATCGAGAAGAAGTTGCCCATCTACTGGTTCACACCTTCGGATATGTCAATAAATTGCTCATAACACACCAAATGTTCCGCCATCGAAGATGTACAAGGCCCTTTGCAGATAATAAATAGCTTATTGTGTCTTTCACCTTTCAATTAGCAAAAGAAATGGTTCTCACATGCGGCTTTCGTTCAACTCGCCGCGATAAAGGCTTCAGAATTGTATTGTTTAGTGCAAAGACGAACGTAACCGACTGCGTCACGTGTCGGAGAGAAGGCATTTTCATTGGTTCGAGTATGATTTGTTGTGTAAATTTGCGGGGGAGATATTTCGTGACACATATTTGCGTTTCGCAAACTTATAAACATTCTATTCACACATCAAGAGGATAGTCTCCCTTTTGCTTACTTTTCTGATGATTAAATGATCGTAGAATATTTTTTCTGTATCATATCGCACATAGTTTATGTGGCGCCACCGAATCAAAGCGTGGGAAAACATTTTAAGGATACCTCCGAATTGCCAATTATCGATTATCAAATAACAAATTAAACAATATCCTAAATATCGATGGGAAACAAATAAATAGCGAAATTGCTTTGAAGTGTTTGATTGAGCAAAAATATTGTCATTGGCATAGGATTGTTAAGGGCAAGGTTAAGCAAATTTTAGATTTACATCGACAAACCAGCGTTGCAAATCAGCCAATTTGATCCCTAACAGCTAAATTTCCCTGCAGGGGAGACATTTATTGGGTTTCGCTAATTTCAACTAATTGCACTAATAAATGAATTTGGAAAATTTTTGAGTCTGAGTCTCTGAAGATTAAAGGCTAATAGCACCTCTCCTAGCAACAAACCTCTGGCAACATTTAATAGAACTTCCGGCTGATCGTCTTTCGCAACCGCAGTTCTAAATATAGCTCAAACGAAACGTGCTTTGATGAAAAGGAGAGACCGCAGGCTATAAAGTTAAATCAGGATATGCTGATTGAACAGTCGTTCTGGTATGTTATTTTAGGGATATTGTTCCTTCACCGTTAACGGCGACTGACTACATGAGTGAGCTTCACTTGCACTGATCAAGGAAACGAGAGGAAAAAGTGAAGGGAAAATGAAGAGTGACAGTGGAAACCATGTTAAATTCCTGAGTTCACCATCTTTTACGGTATTGGTGGCCACAAAACAAGTCATGGCAAAAAAGACTGTTTGAAGAGCGGAACCATGTTTTCACAACTAGATTCTGATCAAACTGACCAGGACAGTACGGCCATCGTTTATAGCTCGGCAATTTTTCTTTACTACATTTATTCGAAAAGTTTTTCTGTTAGCTAGTTCCTCGACCATCGCTTCTCCAAGAGTACCCTTTACAGCAACACTTTGTATCGACTCAGATTATGTCTCCTTCCTTCAACTCATTTCACAATTTCATATACTTCATCCAATCTCACTCGTTACTCACATGTTTCCTCGCATCTGCTCCCATGTGACTTCGGCGATGTAGTCTAATGCCCCAATTTCTCAAACATCTGGATTTTCTTTTGCTCTACAACTTCTTTCTTTTGTTCTGAATAAACTTGATTTGAGGATTACCCAATCAGAAACATAGACGACGACATTTCGCTTATTCATTTTCCTCGAGCGAAGCGAGAGGGCAATCTTCGAGCGACGAATTAGTCGCGGGCGTGAGCGACGTAAGGAAGAAGTATTGAAAAGGACTTTTAGGCCCAGTTCAGGCGTCGTGCTTCTGTCGTGCCGAACTAAATTGCAATTAGGTTCGACTATGGCACGGCAGAAAAACAACTCTGATTCAGACGTCGTGCCAGATTCAAACCAAATTCAGGATATACTGATGCCTCGTAACAATTCTCCTCCCAACTCCCCGTGGGAACGCAATCTCGCCAAAATACATTAATGTAATTTATGAATTTTGTTTAGCGCGGCAGAAGCACGACGTTTGAATCGCTGCCGTGCCAGAGTCGTGTAGCACGGCAGAGCTCGTCGAACTTAATTGCTTGCCGAACTTAATTCAAAAGTTTGATTCAGACGTCGTGCTTCTGCCGTGCTTTTGTCGAACTAAATTCCTGAATTTAGTTTGGCACGGCAAAAGCACGACGTTTGAACTGGGCGTTAGCCAGTCTATGTGTAGCCCTACGTGCGCTACACTGCACCCATATATACACTGCGCTGCAATGCAAGGCACTTCTCTATAGAATAGCCACAGTGCACTTAGTCTGAGGGCAACCTCTCTTGGATGGCAGCTCTTAGAGTAGGCTGTGCTCCTTCCACCCTTACACCTGCTCTAGGAGCTGCCAAGGGAGCTTGCTTACTGGCCACACTAGTACTGTACGTATACTGCTCTGCTCCACACTGCACCGCGCTGCTCTGTACCACACTGTTTTGTAGTACATTGTGCTGGGCTACACTGCGCCCAAGACCAAACAATTTTTTTAGGGAAAGTGTGGAGCCCAGTTCATGAAAGCCTTTGGCACTAGCATAAGAAATAACTCAAGCATAAGCTTCGTATAAACGAAGGCGACGTTTGCGCAAGTACACCTGAAGAAGAAGTTTTTTGTTCATCTTGTGCTTACTGTTTAATACGCTCACGTCGTTGAATTGTGTCACGGCACCCGTGTGTGAACAGGAATGTGGCGTGCACATCCATATCCTTATCACGCCTCTCGGTAGCATGTGCTTACGACATTAGGATCAGATCGAATTGTATATGACTTCCTTTAGATACCTCTGAAGCGGTGTCATCAGTCATACGACTGTTTTGGTCCCTTCTCTTTCTGTCTTGTACTCTCTTTCCTCTTTCTTGTACTCAAGTTAACTTGAAACTGCGCAATTTTATGTTTATTTTGCTGTTGTGTGATGAAAACATCATTATAGTGCGACTACTCGAAACAACGCCACCAACAATGGCCTTGGTTCAAGTAGTTTGCACTGTAATTCAGATGCCCTTTCTAATTGTTTTATATCCTTTTAAATGAATTGCAAACAAGTAATGTTAACGTTTCTGAGCTGTTATAACTGTTTTTTTGTTTTTGTTTTTCTAATTATTTAGAATGCATATTTTTTATATGACTTGGATTTTCCTTTTCTTTAAACGAAAAAGGCAAAATGGATAACTACGTCCCAGACTAATCTGAACAGCTCAAAACACATATATCCTCTCCATTCCCCCTTTCTCTCTCTTTTAGGAAGTTCTAGAGACCCTGCATATGTTTCACAGCTTACTAATGCCTCACCCTGTTCCTACGGAACGACAAGCTGTCACTTGTCGGCTAAACAACGCAAAGTGAAAATGATGTTAAGATAAACAAATTCAGAGAAAATGGTGGTCAGCGGTGAAAAACTGGACAATTTTTGTTCTACGGGTGACCGCTTTTGAGAGCATTGTCCTTGATAGGTAACGAGGAGGTTGCTTCAGCTTATTGTGCCAAACTTCCGGCTGTCTTGAAAGTTTTACTAACTTCCTAATCTTACAAGTTTTACCCGTACAGGTACTGAATCCATCCATTAGAAACAGGACCCCTTAAGTGATGACACTCCTTAAAAGAAACCTACGCGAATCAAAATACACGAAAGTTTAGAAAATGAAAGTAAATATTTTTCTGACCTTTCCCAACGAAACCCGGCTTTTATGACACAAACATAAATATCGCAAGTGTGTATAAAAAAAAAAAAAAGACGCGTGTGTTGATAGGGATATACATACACGATAAACGCCGGAAGGAAGACGTAATGTTCCTGTCATCATAATCATCATAATCATCATTATTTCTCATCGCCCCCAGTGGGGCATAGGGTGCAATGTGTTCCTGTGTTTCCCCGTAAATATTTTCATTATCTCATTGTCAGCGGTTAGACGTCATTGGCAGATAATAATAAAAGCTTCAGCTCAGCAGAAATTGATACAATGAGCGGAAGGGCTATTATATGGGAATTATATCAGTTAACTCGACCTCCGCTTTGCGTAAGGTATAGAGAAACGAATGATCATTCAAACGATGATTTCGGTTTTCTGGATCGCGTGGATTTTGACGGCAGCTTTAATGGGTAAGTCTCTGAGCAGGACATGATTATTTAACGATATTTGCTGGCTACTACGACCGATCGATAGAAAATATATGCTCGCGTGGTTGTAGTATATAGAATCTATCTTGGCACGGCTAAGACTTCCGACAACGCTTTTAACCGGTTGTGGCGATTGGAGTAGGAGGTTAATGTCAATTTGTGCAATGCGCCTTAGCAAGCAAGTTGCCCTCACATGTTGTACCTCTCTTGTCCGCGCGTTATCATCTTCCAGTATCTTCTCACGGGAACTTTGTATAAAACGTGACCACCCGATCGTCAAGAATCCATGCTTTGACTTATATACTGAGTACAGTTAATAATTGTTACTCAGTAGTGTATCGAAGCGTAGCAGGAACACACGAATTGATCGTCCAGAAATGCAGGATGATAAGCTTAAATATCTCCAGTCACTGACCTTTTGGTTCCAGATGATAAATTATTTACAATGACCCAAAATCTCTGCGCCATTTGCATGTTACCGAGACATCTTGTGACAAGTTCAATTCGCTTAAGGCCTGACCGCAGTCATACTGAATGTTTTTTAAAGCTAGGCATTTTTCTAAACTCTTTCCAATGATTTACAAAATAACGTTATGTCGATCATATTAATGCGAGCATAGTTTGTTTCTGTTTTTACGTATATGGCAAAGTTTAGATTTCATGCTGTGAGTTAGAGAAAGAAAACTGAACTATCTATATCGGTATGAAAGTTATGACTTCCCTTTCCGTTTTTAGTTTCGGTCTGTTACATACAGAGGAACAAAATTCGACAAGAATCTTAGGTCAGTTTAAGACAGCAATTAAAAACTGCATCAGAATGGAGAGACTATTTACAAAGAACTGATGTGATCAACCATCCTCTTTGCATTTGACTGATCAGTTTCACTGATAAAAAACTTACTCTAAGATGTCTAAAATGTTGTTGTTGTTCAGCCTTCAAACTGCCTTCTCGTCTTTCTGTTGCCTCCTCCCATGTCATATTGAGATGTACTGACCCTGAGACACTGACATGATCGTATGGTCAGATTGAAATATCTGCTGATCTAATTGTTTTTAGCAAAATCCATTAGCGTGCACGAAACTTAATCGATAAGTCACGCGATAAACAAGTCACGCGACCTTGGCTGTCATGTTGGATTCTGGATAACGCAAGACCTTTTTATTGTGATGTAATCGGTTAAAACTTCCTAAACTTACTAAAATCCTTAACACATATTTGACCAACCAGTCTGACAAAAAAAAAATTAAATGCCGTTGATAAAAATAATAATAGCGTGAACCAAGAGAGGATGATCTTGTACATGTTGTAGATGCTCCCAGCCTGTAACTCAGGTTAAACGGTTTTGCTCTCTCCTTCAAAAATCAGCATTGACTCTCTTTTCTTTTTTGCCCTTTTCATTTTACCGCAAAAAAGGTCATCATTAGCATTGAGGTAGTACTCCTTATGAAAGAAAATACTGATTTATAACTCTTTTTCAGAGATTACAAAAACAACATCGACAGACACAACAATACAAGCATGTATTAATGGAGTGTTAACGTTAAGTTGCAAGGCTGTTAAAAACACGGATACGAATCATGAAGTTGAGTGGAAAATACAGTTTCCTGGCACTGGATGGAAGAAGTTCTTTTACTGTAGGCACAAGTCCGACGTGCGCTGTGGTGTACGGAAGTCAACGTTACCACTAGGGTTCAAAGCACTGAGCAATCCCGACGGCAACGCGACCTTAGTGCGCTCAGAAAGGAATGCCGCGTATGACCACGCCTGGATATTGTGTCAAGTTCACAGCCTCTCCGACCACTCTAAAGTATCTAATCATCTCTACAATGTCAGCTTTACCACACGGTGTAAGTTTAGTCAGCTTGTCGGCTTACTTGTCATCGATCACATTGACGTGCTAGTATGAGAGAGAAATCTTATTGTGACACTAATTAAAGAAAGAGGAATAGAGGCTCTTGATGAACGACAGAATGACCGTGGGGGAAGAGACTCTAACGTAAGACGGAGGAATAGGATGGGTGCCTGGTACCATATTTTAAGACATAGAAATAGCGGGGCTTGGGAAGGCGGGCTGGGGGGGGGGGGGGTGGCATTATGTAAGTAAGATAGAGGAATCGAAGGAGTGGGGTCCCTGATGTAAGAAAGGGTAATCGGCGTAACAATAGAGACTCCGAGTAAAGGAAGAAGAATTGTGGTGGTGTGGAACACAATTAAGAAAAAGGACTTGTGCGAGTGATGAGGAACCTAAAGGAGGACTCGTAGGGGTAGGGTATGTTACCCACTCCTATGAGTGTAAGAGACTCTTCAATATCGTAAGGATTTTGTATTTGTATGGACTGGGAAATTGGAGGACAATTCAAGCATATTATCAGGCAAGATTCAGTTCTATAGTGCTAGTTGCAATATATGTCTTAATGGAAACAAATTTATTGTTTGAACTGCAGACTTAACTGATATTTCCTCTCTTTCACGTGTAGGTGTGTGGACTGAACAGGGGCACAATCTTAACTTAACAAAGATCCTGCTAATGAACGAGATACAATGTGCATATGTGGTGGATATAGAGTGGTACGATGGCAATGGAAACAGATTTGCCTACTGCAATTCGTGTCAGAGATGTACAAAAACAAACAACACTGGAGGTAATCATCCAGTAGCGATTTTCTGGAGCAGAGTACAGATTATAAGAGGCTCATTAATGCTGACAACAATTCAGGATAGCGATAACAAGAGCAAGATAATAATCAAGATACATTCGAAAACACCTCCAAATAACATGGAAACGCCAAGTACGCATACGATACAGATTTTTGTCCACACAAGCCTTGGCACTACAGGTAACTAATTATGTCGATTTTTAGTTTGCAGCATTTGAAGAAATAGTTTACCAGCTGCAATGGTCATCAACGTTTCTTAAAAATGGTTATCTTTATCCCCCATCCCCCGTTTCCCATACCCACAAGCCTAATGCAATGTCAAGTTTTATCCATCAATCGTGTGACACTATTTCAACATTGTTTCGGGAAGGGGGTAGTATTTCAAAAATTAAATGATGACTTCTGAACCTAAAGGAATTTGTCCCTGGGTGCCATTTTATTGATTGTCCCGAGGACTTTTCAGTGCTATTTAAAGCGACTTTTCTTTGTTCTCTTATTTCAATCCGTAATCCTGTTCTGATTGTTTTTACCACTGTGTAATTTCAGCGACAAGTTCTGTTACAACTGCTTTAGTGGAGTCCACTTCAAGAGTTACGTCACAAGCTGACTTAGGAACAACTAGATCCAGTCTCCCTTCATCTAGACCATCAAATCCAGGCAATGTTTCTGTTACTCCGCCTTCTGCTACCAGTTTGGATTCTAGATCTCTGACAAGGAGCGATGCCTCCGCTACAATTGGACAACTTTGGACAATGGTTTTGATAGCGGCAACTAGCCTTCTTTGCATCTATCTGAGATGATAAAAACGTATCTCCTGACTTGAGAGGAAGAAACCAAATGGTCGATACCAGTAGCCCATTGGCCTCTTTGTCTTTCAAAGAAGACATTGTGCTTGTGGGTCTGTGTCGATATTTATTACCTGGCGGTGAGGAATGAGTAGTCGCAAACTCTCCGTTAACGAGTGGTCGCAAACACTCCGTTAACGTAGCTAATAAAACTAGCATCACACGGGGTCGTTATCAGCCTGGCACTGACTTTCCACTGTTGTCGCAGACATTGTGAATTGCAACGGAAATTAGTTTCACAACATTTGTGAAGACAACATTAGCGAAACTATTACTTTAATATTTCTTCGACCGTAAGAATAATCAAAATGACAATTTTTTAGTCCAAATATAAGTTAAGGAAGTGACCTATGTTCTATGACGAGAGCTTTGATCTGTACAAACGACGGCTCTACGATGTAAAGTACTAACTCGGGATCGAACAGTTTGTGTGAACGTGGCTTCCACATTGCATATAGTGTACGAATACTTACCTCGTTTTATTTACATTCTTATATATTTATTCCAAGTTGTGAAGGCACAAGGCTAATTTACAAGGAAAAAAATATCTTAAAGCGATTCATTTAATTTATAAACGCAACAAAAGCTAGGTGTATTACAGTTTTTCTGTTAAAAAGTCCAATGACATTATCCGTTGAAACATATAGGGCCCGTTATGAGAGTAGGTCAACAAGACGCCAATCGAGCGATATACACCTAGTCTACGTATTAAAGAATTGTTACATTATTACATCAGAAAGCAAATAAATGATAAGGCACATTCTGTTATGTAATGTAGAAACTTAATTAATTAATTAATTAATAGACGGTAACACTTGACAGTGACTAAAGTTACTGATTAACTTATGGCCCTGTTCATTACTACGAGAATTACAGAAAAGGCTAAGTTCTCTCCCCTAACTTTAAAATTAAATTTTGATATACTGAGCGGACATAGAAGCGAGTTTTTCTCAAACTCGACGCAGCTTTCGTTTGCGCGCACAACTGATCTCTCTGGTTTTGCGATCACGGTTACGTTTAGCCAATAATACTGTGATTCAATGTAACCGCTGTAATTTACAATACATAGGAGAGACGAAACGACGTTGAAAAGACCGATTTAATGAACACCGCCGCACCGCAGATAACCCTAATACCAAATCTAAACGTACTACAGTCGCAGAGCATTTCCTGTCCTCTCCTAACCACACTACTAACGACATACCATTAATCCCCATCGAAAAAATCTTTTCCAACCGAGACTCCATCCGTAAGGCCAGGAAAACTTTTTAATTCAAAAAGGCAGAACAATTGATCCCGATGGTCTGAACATCCACGATGAAACATATTAATTGTTTCCTTTTATTATGTTATTTCGTTATTCTATTTTTAATACCATATGCTTATCTTTAATTTTCACTGTCAATTATTTTTACGTATTTCTGGTATTCTCGTTGTGCCTGAAAAAGGCTGGTTTGGCCAGCCGAAATATAGTACACCTTAGAAAAAATCATCCTACGTTGTCTTGGTTTCTGCTTTTACATTCTTCATTTTATATGTGAAACCGATTAGAGGTCTCGAATCGCCATGCTATTTGTTTTTGTACACCATGAATTCATGAAACACGTAATTGTTTTACGACGATTTTCCGGAAGCATGCTAAAATCTGCTGAGCTAGCATAACAATAACAATGAAATACTTGTCACACTTTCACTTATCTCGCGTAACGCGGCCATGCCGAGGGTAGGCGGTGAACGCAAGCCACATTGCTGTGCTAACTTGAGCAAGGGCCATAAGTGAAAGTGTGATAAATGTTCCTCTGATAGAAATTAGAGGACCCAAGCTGGTCGTTTATCGGTTGGTTATCGATTGTCCGATAGCAATCGATAATAGCTACAATAATAAACTACAATATTTGTAATAGATTTCCCATGACAGATCACGCCAGGTTACGGAAGCCCGATTACGCGGACGTCACTGGTGCCGAAAATTGTTGTCGTATGTCATCGAGTGTCGAGTAAGGGGAATTTTATTCTATCACTTTCGATTCTTGGATTACATCGAGTAAAATCGTTTTGATGGTATACTTTAAGAAAGGACAGAAAGGTTTTTCAGAGATATTGCTTGGAATATCATGCAAGGGTTTGCCTATTCACGTTACTCGACTGTGTGGACATACGTGGCGACTTTTATCGTGTGTAAGTAAGAAAACAACCACGTGAACGTATGAAACCAACAGAAGTCAGTTAGTGATTTATTTTGCTTTTAATCGGGCACGTCGACTGACCCTTTGAAAGATGGTAAAGCCGACTAGCGTTCCAGCCTGAGATCTTTCCCAATCTATTTGTTTAACCTGATTTTGTCGCTCTCGTTTGTGTCTGTAATTTATTCGACTATACAGGACGTAACTATATTAATACAAACATGAACTAGAGTGGTATGATTTGTCCTGTTATGTGATACCTAAAATATTTACCGAGTATGCATTTAATGATTTATTTTTCTCCAAACAGGGCTCAGTTTAGCCTACATACCCACTGAAGGTAAGGATGTTGACTTAATTTATTTTAAGATTGCAACTCTGATGAAGGTGGACAGAAGGAACCGAAAATTTAAAACAGAAAACAACAAATCAGATAACAAAAACCTTAGCATGCTTAGAGAATGCCTACTATCGATCGCAACACTGCAAGCGGGAAAACTACCTTTTGTTCCAGGGAAAACTCCCGCCTCATTGTAAACATATTTTTTGATTCATTCAAACAAGCATTTTAATGAAGTCCTTTGCTTACAATGAAAGAAAAGTTGCCTGCACGACATAAACATAATCAACTACTGCACGTAAGAATTTGTAAAAGCTTACATTGAATATTCTTTGCTCCCTTCTGAGACGCAAATTTGGCAACAAATTATTTCGAATTGGGACTTTTGTTTCCCAACCACAAGGACGTGACGTCTCAAAAGTACTTCAAAAAGGATTTTTACCTATATGTCAAATATGGAAACCGCGGTAATGGATGAAAATTGTCACGTTCGACAATTTTCACGTCGTCACGCGATCACGCGATCATGCAAAAATCGAATATTGAAACTGGTAAGGTTCTTTTCACGTTATGGAAAATTGAAGCCATGAAATAAGCAAAGGAATTTAATCGTGTGTTCTTCTGGAGTTTCATTGCAGAAGGTCAAAGTTTATTTTCTCTTTCTGTATGTACTAAACCAGGAGGCACTTGCTTCGATGAACGTCTAAACTATCGCTGCGAGGGTCTAAATAGAGTGGATAAGTCCATCAAGGATGTTGAATGGAGAGCTAAAAATTCTAAAAGCAACCAATGGATTCGGACCACTTACTGCAATGGGTTTATGACCTGTATAGTCGAGCAACCAATGTTACCAAACGGAGTCAAAGTGACGAACATTTCCAACGGTACCCTGACGTTACAACCCTCAGCGAAGACCGTGACTGATGACATCATTGAGTTAAAATGTCTGGTTCATTACACGGACTCTACCATAAATACTCCTCGTGTTGTCAAGATCCACTACAGCAACTTTACCGTCTGTAAGTTCAGATGTCCTGCCTGTTAATCGATAGGTCTGATGCCATTCCGGCAAAATCTCCGACAAAGTAGACAGAAAGTGATCTTAGATGTGGTCAGTTGTGCGCGAAATTTCGCAGCGATTTTCTGGCTAATCCGTTAGTGAATTTTGGTGTAATTGAAAAAAACATTCCTTATTTTAAAGCCGTAGAAATGATGACATAAAATTCCGAACTTTGCACTGAAATCACCATCTGCAGCCAAGTGGTTCTACTTGAGTTTTTTGAATATTTTATGACACCATTTCTATGGCAATGATCAGCCTTTATAGGTAAAAACGTAATTGCAAACATAAAATAGCCAAAACAATTACAGCTAGGAAAAAGTGTTGACCATGGACAAATGAGTTCGATTTGTTCATTATGTACTCAGACCTTTTCATGACTTTATTTATCTTCGAGCTTCAGTAATCACAGACTGACAAAAATACAGACAGATATGTACAAATCCTGCGTAGATGCGGTTCACACGTTACTTGCATTTGTAAAAATAAATTACCTCTGACCTGCTGAACACTGCATTTCTAATTCTTTCAGGTATCAGGGCTCAGAAAGCTTCGGACGTAAACTTCACCAAGGTCTTGAGGAACATATTACCATGGCAACGAGTCGTAGATATCGAATTTTACGACACCAACAAAAGCAAGCTTGCGTACTGTCACACAAGTAACTGCATAAAGGAATCAATCGGAAGCAGCGATGCAGTTCCAGTTTTCTGGAACAGATTACGGGTCAAACACGGCTCGTTACTGCTGACCAGAATTAACGAGAGTGACGACGAGCTCGAGATTAGAGTCAAAGTGCACTTGAATGATGATTCAGCACGTGTTTACACCTTCGAGATCCTTGTGGTGAACGGTTCTCAAGGTAATTTGCTCTCTTCTCTGTCTTTCTCATTCAAACAGGCCTCTGTAATTTCCATGGTTAATTTTGACCTAGAATTGCACTGACAAATTTCGTATGCATATTAGGACAAAAAAAGGAACATTATACTTCTAGTAATTCTTCCACACCCGCTATAGGAACTTGGCTACCATGATGTTGAACATTGTCCAATTCCCAATTGCGGTACTATTTCCCGGTGCGAAAGGGGGAGAAAACGTATGAATTGGCCAGAAAAATTAGAGTTTAATAAAAGAGAGAGCAACTTTTTTAAATTCGCTGAATGCTGTGTCAGGTTTCACTGACTTCGTTGTCATCAAAATGTTAGAGCGATGTTTTGAGAAAAAAATGATGCCTACAATAAATGTTGTTTGCTTTTTAATTGATTAAAATATGCTTTATGAGCTTTTTCTAAAGAATATACGAGGTAAATTTTCTAGTCAATTTCTGTATACCAACCTTGTTCTTTAATCCGGTTCTCACTGCAACTGGCCAGACGTACTACTGCGTCAAAGGTGGCCCTGCATTCTGTGGCTGCTCTCAAGTTTTATTGAACTACTGTAGCTGAGTACCTTAGGTTAAAAGCATCGGAAGGATTACAAGTCACTAAAGTACCACTCTAACTCGATACCTTTACTTGCTCATGTGTAAACTCAGTCTGCTTGAGCTGAGTTTGAGCTGACCTACCTTTGTATGATTCCAGAAACCGAGATAGCATCACTTGCAACAGCAACAGCAACACCAACAGCAATTCTAACAACAACACCAACAGCAACACTGGCCGTAACAGCAACAGCAACACCAACGGAAACTAAAAGTTCCAGTACCTCTCCTTCTTGGCATCCTGAAACACCAACAACCGAAAGTATTCGTGGGTTAAAAAGTGTTTCAGCTGTACTTGGACAAGACTGGACAGCGGTTTTGATAGTGGTAGCCGTCTTCCTTGGCATCGTATTTGGAGACTGAAGAGATAAGCTGTTTTCGATAAATTATAATTCAGCCTGGCAGAGAGCTTAGGAAATTGAATGACTATGTTTATTCATTTCTCTTGTTCTTGTCTCGAGGCCTCACTATCAAGCCGAATGAGGCTATTGGCTAAGTTTAAATAACTGTGATTCTGGATTGGAGAGTGGACTTTTTCTTACGCTGTGTCTTAAAGGGGGAATTTCCGGTTAGATCACTACATGGTCAGATCGTTTCAAGTCAGATCGTTCCACAAAAGATCATTTCGCTCACAAAATGACAAGAGAACTTTCTTCCTGAAAGATAAACGACGCACTCAATGTTTATATCGTTTCACGGACCGAGTTTATACAAATTTCCATCTTCCTTGACTGTGTTCAAACTTACTTTTCCAGGTCCCGGTTCGAGGAACGATCTGACTTGAAACGATCGATCTGACCATGAAACCATCTAACACGATACCTAAATCGGTCTTAAGTGTTCCCACCGTAACATTAGTCATAGAAGATAGTCGCACAAAATGTTTAATTTTCACTCTCAACAATTAACTCCAGCATTTTAGAGCAACGACGTAATGCAGTTGAGTGTTTTAGTTTACAATGGGTTATTTTAGTCTAGATCTTTTACAGCAGAACCGCGTTTTTGACAATGACTCGGATGGATTGTTAGATAATGTGGAGTAATAAGCCTGAAATTTTATATTCAATTTTACTTGCCATTTATTTATTCTAGCTCATACTTATTTTTTAGAGCACGTTATTAATATACAGTATATATTTTTAAGGTAGTACTAGACGTTGATGCAGATATACTTTAAGTTCATGTACAGTACGAAAACTTTACTTTATTACGTATTTATTGACGGTTCTTAAAAAGTTCTACCATGTTTACATTAATTTTATAATGCTTTGTTATCGTCAGGTGTATATAGTTATCAAGATTGAAAATTGATATCACTTTTTAAAATGGTCGACTTATAGTAATACAAGAACATATTTATAAGAGAAAGACGCGACTCGAGATCTTCGTCGGCTTCGAGCGAAAGAGAAAAATAATATGGAAGTCTACCATGATTAGTGATTCATATCAAGTTGTACGGTTTAATATATAAGTATCCAAAAAAATTGCGGTTAAGAACAAAAATATAATATAATTAAGACGGTTAACTTAAAAAGCTCTGGTATAAGAGCATCACCGTGCAAATCAACTATTTTATAACTGTGTTTTTCACATATTCGTGATAACAAAATATCCTTAATGTCAAAGGTTTTGAATGATCTCAATTTCCAATAGTGTAAATACGCAATAAACAAGTTGACACGCACACCCAGTAGTCTTGTATGTAATGCGCTTCAATCCACGCTACAATAAGTAATAAAAATATTTGTATAATAAAAATATTTATGTAGCGCCAAATCCACTAATTGTCTTATTGACTTCACGGAGCGCTACAGCAAAGGAATAATCTATAACAAGACAGGATTATGTGGGACATCATCTCTTATCTGTAAGGCTTGGTACAGCCTGCGAGCAAACTCTTTTGAGAGCAGGGGAGGAGAAGGAGATCTTCTTTACACTCCCGTGCATTTCCTGCCAGGGCTTTTCCCGCCCAGTTTCAAAGGGAAGAGCCATGGGAAGAGGGTTGCTCTCGAATGTCTAGCAAGAGAATATGTGAATTGCAGGAGAAAGATATACTACATAAAAGATCATCGCAGTTATGAACGTAACTTTAGGGAGAACTTTAGGTACTCGCGCTTCGGAAAAGTCGAGACGACAGTAAGAAGCCTGGGATCGAGTAGTTAAAAGTAGCCGCTGTACAGTGCTATCGCGGTTGCATTCCGTTAAGGTGACGTTGCTTGGCAACAAAGAAATGGCGACTGGAGCAAATGGCGAACGTATCAACACCGGGTGGCTTTTCGACTCCGTACAACACGGGTATGGTATGTTTATTTGGACAATAGTGATAAATTTGATATTTCAAACACTTTTCTTATCCTTTGGTTTAAAGTAGCTAGCTTCTGGTACGTTAATGTCTTCTGAATACAGGGTTATTCTGACCTCCTCAAGTTTCACACTTGCGTGCTCCATTTGCGTTCAAGTACAAGCTGTTCAACTCATTAAATTGAGAACTGTAGATGTGAAAAGTTGATGAAGTACTAGGAGAAGTAGTTATAGGGATTTTCACTTTCCTAGACGGTATTTTTTTTTGTTGCTACACCGCCAGCCAGCAGTAATAAAATATTAAGGTAATTAGTCTTCATGAGCTTATCAATTAAATTATTGAAGTAAGTTCTTTATATCGTCTATGTGTATTAAGTAATCAGGGCAAAATAAACTGTTGTTAATAATGTATTTAACAAAGTGTTTTTCTTTCAGTTGCTGGCAGTGTGTCACCAACCAAGGCCCATGGTGCAGAATTCTTTGCTGTGGCGTCTGGAGTTCAGATTCCGTATGTTGGTCGAGATGAAACTGGGCTCAATGCTAGTAGGATCAGCACACCTCCCTTTCCTGATGATTACCTTACTAGACTTGCACACAGCTCTCTAGCTCCTTTGGCACCCTCGTTTGGAGTCCCTCAGGGGCAAAAGTTATCAACCAAGGATGGGGGGCCCCTAGCAAAACTTGCAGATGTCTATACTCAGCACCATCCTGTTACTGACAAGAGTAGTAAAGACATCAGTAGATCATACTTAAAAAAGATCAGCACTGGTTTAGCCTTTAATGAAGATGTTTTACAGGACCGTGCACCTCACACGCTGCCTTATAACGAGGATGAGTTAAATACTGTATTCCGAACTGGAGGCTTGTGTCACGCTAAGGGGCCTTCAATAGGGCTTGTCGGTCGGCATGACACACGTGGTGTAGTGAAAAGGCATGCCCTGTGCCACTTAAAAGGACCAAGAAAACTTAAGCCTCTGAGGAGATCAAAGACCTCACCAGCTATTACTGATATAGAAAGGACTATTCCAGCAACAACAAAAACAAAAGTGACACAATCGTTTACAGAAAATACTTTGTCACAAGGATCATCACAACATGAATGGGATGAATTTGTGCTTGCTTGCCTGAGCAAATCAACAGCTCAGTGGATTATTAGTGAACAGTCGGCAGGATCTGACAAGGAAAGACTTAGCAGTTTCTATGAAAAGAGGATCAAAGAAATGGAAGAAACACTTCCTTCTAAGGAGCTCTCAGAAGGTGCAACAGTAAACGAAAAGCAGACTACAGCTAAGAAAAAACTGAAAGAGGAAAAGAAGTCACAGCAAGCTTTAGAAATTCATTATACACCGTCATTCACTCTGTCCCCTGCTGTAGGGAGCAAGAAACTTGAAACAGATAACATTTTCCAGCAGGAGTTACTTGGTGGTGCACAGCCTGTGTCATCGAAAAAGAATTCAGAGTCACACTTTATTGTTCTTGACACTAATGACAAGCTCAAATTTCAGAAACAATTACAAGAAAACTATCCTCAGGATTCTAAGGTCTGGTATTCCAGTAAGGGATCATCTGCTAAGGTAAAAGAGAAACCAGAGAAGAAGCCGAAAAAGTTGGTGAAAGGTCTG
The DNA here is from genome assembly GCF_042242905.1 of Orbicella faveolata. NCBI lineage: Eukaryota > Metazoa > Cnidaria > Anthozoa > Scleractinia > Merulinidae > Orbicella > Orbicella faveolata. The sequence continues at coordinate 15,696,434 of NW_028301536.1, read as the reverse complement.
CAGCGATGGAAAGAATTACCAGTTGTTGTTCAGGTATGTGAACATTTTTATTTAGAAGGCAGCAAGTAGTAAAATAATGCATTATCCCTTCTTGTGTGCTACTGACATTTTCTCTCAAAAGAAGTTCTCAAAAGACTTTATCAAATTTGTTTCTGATACATGTCTGATGAATTATAGAATTGGTTCATGCTTAGCGTGCGTATATCAAGTTATGAATGCATGCGGAAAGTTTGGAGAGCATGAAAGAAGCGTAAGAGTTGCTCGAGGCGATAGCTGAGAGCAACTTTAGCTTCTTGAGTGCTCTCCAAACTTTCCAAGTGCATCCATAACTCAATATACGCACAGCTAAATGCATGAACCAATTCTTTTCTAACATGGTGACAACATATTGGGTGCTAAAACATGTTTCATTTGTGATTAACTGCAAAGTTCTCACAATGCACAGTGAAGGAAAACAAAGGTCATTAGGATCCTAACACGCCACAATCAGTTGAATGAAAACGCTTGACCTGGTTTCTAAAATTGTCAATGAAAATTTGCTTCTTCGATTTAATTACTAATAATGAAAATGTAGGCAAACAAAGTCAAAAATACTCAATGAAAATGTCAAACAAACAAAGTCAAAATACTCAAATTTAAGTAAACATCTTAGCTCGGCAAAAGTCAAAGGCTCGAAGTAGGGTTTGGATTGTTCAGCATAATCTTCACATTGCTGAATAATCTTCACATTGCTTAAACAAAAGGAACTCGCACTAAACTTGCTGGAAATTTTGCAGCTGAAATGAAACTGCACAAGTCATTTTATTGAGCATGGCCATGCATACATAAAGATTTTGTTCATGATGGCTCAATAGGAATTAGGTAGGACTAGCGTGTGTGCTATGTTATAATAGTAATTGGACTGAGAGGAGTTCAATTCAGGGAGTGTAACGTCTGCAGCGACTGGCAAATTCCAAAATGAGACGAAACAAAACGAGCTCTAGGCGTGTCGCAACAAACTAGTGGGTGGGACTACTTTACAGGTCGTCTTCAAGGGTAGACAAGTAAACCACGGAAAACCAAAGTTGACGGTTATCGGCGATTTATTGCATCGACATAAATGATCGTAGACTGAAATAACAATATGCAATGAATTTCTATCAATTTAGCGGAAAAGTAACAAATAGTCAAAACTTACATGAGACAAACTGACGATTTGGAATCGATAACATAACGAAATTGAATAACAATACATCAAAAAATAGCCAGCGTAAATACTACACTAAGATACTAAATAAGATTCGATCACAGAAGTACACAACAAAAGGAACTAATTAACAGCTCAATGCTTTTGAGCCTAAAAGGTGGGCGTTCACTCTAGTAACGTTCAGAAGTGCAACACTTTCTAATTTAGACAATTATAACTCAATTAACATTGTACAAATGTTCCTTTGTATTCCTTCGCTCATAGCTATTAAAAAAAACGTAACCTAATCAAAATGACGAAGGTACTCACATATCGGTCCTGCTTGAGCCAAGGGTTAGAAAATCAAAAAGCATCAAGAGTTCAAGGTTGACAAGACCATGTGAGATGGAAAGAAAAACTACTTTAAAGGGACGCTAACTCAGCTTTTATATGCGTGTGGTGATGCTTAAAGGTCCCATTACACAACCAATAAAAAAGAAGTAAACATTGTAACTACGTTCGTAACTAAGATAAAGAGACAATTATTAACAAATCAAAATTGACCTTTGTTTAGTGTCCTTAACATGGCTCCCCTGAAATAATCATGTTTCACAAATTAAACTATTAACTAAAAATCAGTGTTCAATGAATCAAATTATCTTTAACAGTTCAGTTCAATACTTGTAAGGGTCCTCGGTCGGGAATTACCCTGGATCTCAATCAGTTTGCGCTGACATCAAAAGCACTAGCTTCTGTACTGGTCGCTCCAAATACCGCACAGCATTAACCCTCTTGTCAGTATTATCCAAGCAGCTATCCACAAGAGCCACCTGAACTTTGTGTACTTGCCCATCAGAACTAGGGTAGACAGCTGATACATGTGCAAGTTGCCAAGCACTTTGAGGAAAATTTTCATCTTTAAGCATAACAACGTCATCGATGCACAAATTTCTCCGAATGCGTGACCACTTCTGGCGCTGCTGTAGGCTAAGGAGGAATTCCTTTCTTCAGCGTGTCCAGAATTTGTTTGCCAGATGCTGAACTCGCCTCCAATGCTTTGTACAATAGATATCTGCTGCCTGGAAAACACCTGGTGGAGCGAGAACGACCTTTGATTTCATCGTCAGCAAATGGTTAGGAGTCAAGGGGCTTGGTGAATCCGGGTCAGCAAGCTGGTTGACCGTCAAGGAGCGACTATTGACAATGGCCTCCGCTTGGCACATCAGGGTCCTAAGGGACTCATTGTCTAGCTGCCTTCCGTTATCCTGAAGAAGGGACGAAAGGATGTTTCGCACAGATCTGATTTGACGTTCCCACACACCTCCTATGTGGCTTGCTGCTGGAACGTTCATCTTAAATGAGAACCAATCGCACTGTTCTTCCAGAAGCTTGGTTTTAATCTTTTGCTGGTCCATTTGGGCTAAGGCTTGCTTAAGTTCTCTACGAGCTCCCACGAAATTTGTCCCCTGATCACTCCTTAGCTGGCGGATTGGACCACGACGACTGATAAATCGTCTTTGGGCATTTATGAAGGAGTTGGTCTCGAGGGAGTTGGCGATTTCGAGGTGTATGGCTCTCAAGGCCATACAGGTGAAAAGGACGCTGTAGTGCTTCAGCTCCTTACGACTTTCCTTAACAACGAAAGGACCAAAATAATCCACCGCACAGTAGGTGAAGGGCGGAGTAGACTCGAGGCAATCCTCAAGCAAATCTGACATCCTTTGTTCCTGCACTGCTCCACGCAGTCTCTGACACTTGACGCAGGAAGAGATCAGACTGGCAACTGCCGATGAACCGTTTATTACCCAGAATCCATTCGATTGTACTTCATTTAGGGTAATGCCTTTGCCTTGATGACTTGCACGTTTATGAAAATGTTTGGCAATCAGCATCGTGATGTGACTGTCTCGCGGCAGGATGATGGGGAATTTAATCTCGTCAGTTAAGTTTGCACGTCTGAGGCATCCACCAACATGCAAAATCCCATCAGAGTCTACAAATGGATCAAGCTTGTACAGAGTGCTGAATCTTTTCATACTAGCCTTTCTCTGTTGAGCTAAGACTCTGCTGTTGGGATCACCATTTTCCTGCTTCGTCTTCTTTAAGGTTCCTATTTCATCTTTGAAGGCCTTACTCTGTGCTGTGCGAATCATTACAAGCTCTGCGCTTTCCAAATCGCTGACCTGAACCTCTCGTGTTTCTTCACTGCAATTCTGCCTCTTGTGCATGTGCACACGATCTCTCAGGCATCTGACATAGCGTAGACACAGGGCAACCGCTCGTTTAGCACGATGCCAATCAGAGAAACACTCTACTCTTTCCACAAGGCTTGACTTCTCTGGAGGTGCCTGTGTGGTTTGCATGTCTGTGGCGGTTGCCATGGCGACAGATTTCTTAACTTCGGGATCATCTTGAAGTTCATAAACTTCTATATTGCTTGTTTGCCATTGGTTTTCTTTCTTCCAAAGAAATGCTGGTCCAGTGATCCAACAAGAATCTAGCAGCTCTTGTGCTTTCATTCCCCACGAAGCTTCATCTGCTGGATTCTCTTTCGACTTGATGTATTTCCACTGGTCAATAGAAGTGCTGTCTTGAATCTCTTGCCCTCTGTTAGCGACAAACACATGGAATCTTCTACTTTCATTACTGACGTATCCAAGTACTACATTACTGTCTGTCCAGAAGTATTCTCGGTCGATGTGATACTCTAGCTCTCGACACAGCTGCTGGCTTATCCTCACTGAACACACAGCGGCAGTAAGTTCCAGTCTCGGTATGGTCACTGGCTTTAAAGGTGCGACTCTAGACTTCCCCATAATGAAAGAACAATGAACCTTCTGATGTTCATCTACCAGTCTTAGGTAGCTGTACTGGCCGTAACCTTTAATGCTCGCATCCGAGAAATGATGGAGTTCTGCGCTCACCACATGACCAAAGTTCTTGGGCTTGTAACATCTAGGGATTGAAATGTGCTGTAGCTGTAACAGATCTGCTCTCCACTTCTCCCACTTGACCTTGATATCTTCCGGTATCGTGTCATCCCAGTCTACTTCATGACGGCATAATTCTTGAAGAATTGATTTTCCATCCAGCAGGAGGGGAGCAATGAAACCAAGAGGGTCGAAAACTGAGCTGACTGTGGAGAGAATCCCTCTTCTGGTGCATGGCTTGTCTTGTAGCACGATGTTGAACTGAAAGCAGTCTGACTCAATGCACCAATGGACACCAAGTGCGCATTCCAGCAGAAGTGAATCAAGGTCTAAGTCTAGCTTTTTGACACCATTTGCTCTGTCAGGTTCTGGAATTCTTCTGATGACTTCCTTACTGTTCAACACGAACTTGTGAAGACGGAAGCCTCCTCTGTTGCACATCTGCTTCACATTTGCGATGAGCTCTATCGCCTCCTCCACTGAGGAAACGGACTTCAAACCATCATCAACATAGAAGTCGTTGTGAAGAAATTCTGCGGCTGTGGTTCCAAACTCTCTCTCGAAATCTTTAGCCGTAGCCTTCAAAGCAAAATTAGCACAACCAGGGGATGAAGTGGCTCCGAACAAATGTACGGTCATCCTGTACTCCTTCGGTTCCTTTGTAAGATCACCATCTTCCCACCAGAGAAAGCGTAACAAATCTCTATGTTCTTCATTGACCCTCACTTGGTGAAACATAGCCTCTATGTCGCATATGAAGGCGATGAGCTCCTGCCTAAATCTGCACAGGACACCAGTCAAGTTATTCGTCAAGTCGGGGCCTTGAAGCAGGTGCTTGTTCAATGATTCGCCCTCATATTCAGCAGCACAATCGAAGACCAAGCAGATTTTGTCAGGCTTCTTAGGGTGGTAGACACCATGGTGAGGGATGTACCAAACATTGCGCTTCGTTCTTGCTTGATCAGTTGTTGTATCTTCCAGTTCAGGAATCTCCGGTACTCTTTCTGCGTATCCGCTAACTAACAATTTCTTCATGAAATTCATGTAGTTGGAATAGTACTTCTGACCCTTTCTGGACTGGAACCATCTCTTAAGCTGATAAAGCTGGCGTAGTGCTGCATTTCTGTTGTTAGGAAGCTCCATTGGTTCTTTTCTCCGAGGCAGTGGAAGCTCATAGTGGCCATCTTCACATCTGTTAATTCCCTGCTCGGCAATTCCGAGAAAGTTTCTATCCTTTTTGGATAGACCTTGCTTCGATTTGTTCTTGTGCTCAATGAAATCAAGCTCAAACATTTGATTGATCGCAGATGGATTTATCACTTCCTTTGTTTTCCCGTTGAAAACGAAACTTAGTTCGCGGCCGAGACTTCCAGGAATAATTTCTCTTGCTAGGGTTCGATGGCAGGTGGAGTCTATGGCGTGGTCATCCACGAGGGTGCCTGTAGTCGTAACTGGTCCTACTATGCTCCATCCTAACAAGGTATGAATTGCGTAAGGCTCCTCACTCTTGCCTCTTATGACCTCTGTCGGTTTGATAGCTTTAGGACAATTACAACCAATGAGCAGGCCTATTTCCACTTTGTCATTGTACGGCGGGATTTCATTCGTGATCTTCATAAGATGTGGCCAGTTGTTGGCAGTTTCTGGTCTGGGAATTTGGTCTTGTCTGGATGGGATGCTTTCTCTAGCATAAGCCTTTGGCAGCTCAACCTGGGCACGTTTGTCGAGATGCTGTACCACCAAACCATCGACTCTTTTAACTGCAAGTCTCTCGCGACCAAGTATGGTACATAAATCTAAGCAAGTTTCAACACCCTCAATGTTGAGCTCGCGTTGCACTTGGGTGGTGATGAAGGTCGTGTCACTTGCATTGTCCAGAAGTGTGTAAACTGACTTGGACGATTCAACAGTTGGTAATTACGTTACCAGGTTCTGAGGACGAATTGTTCACTACACTGATCAAGTTTGAATTGGCAGTGTCTGAGGGTGGAGATTTCTCACTGGGCGTTTCCTTCTTATTAGGGGCTTGGGGAGCGGCTGGCGACTTTGAGTCTGGCTGTTGGTTATTTGGTTTCACTATGTGCAGGAGTGTGTGGTGACGTCTTCCGCATTCTTTGCAGGTTGCTCTGTTTCTACATCCTGATGACACGTGACCCTTTCCAAAGCATCCGTAGCAAAGACCCTTGTTTCGAAGAAACATGCTGCGATCGTCTACGGACTTCTTCAGGAACTTGTTGCACTTAACGAGAGTGTGCTGACCGTTACAAAGGAGGCAGGTCTGATCTGTTTGCTCTGCTGGCGGTTTTGACAGTGGGACGAAATTGTCTGGTGGTTGCGTGGATGATACCGCGAAAGCACTTGCCATTGAATTACTGTCACCTTTGCTAGGTCTTGTTCTCCGTCCCATTTTGAACGGGGTGTCTGACTTCTTTCTCTCCACTTTCAAAGCATTCGGTGAGAAAATGGGATCATTCCCCAGCTCTGCCTCGTCTTTAATGAACTTTGCAAAATCTCCAAAGGTGACAATCTTCTTAGACTTTGTACGTGCTTTGTGGGCGTGCCAGCACCATTTCACTCCAGAGTATGAAGGCAGTTTGCTGCTTACTAGTCGTAGGATTTCTGTCGAGTCGAGGTCGCCCATTGACTGCATAGTTTTCATGGCTTCTTCACAACGAACGAGGAAATCAGAAAACTCTTGGATACCACTGCTGTCTCCGTCATTAATCTTTGGCCAGCTTCTAAGACTTGACTTGTAAGCCTTGGCGACATGGACGGGATTACCAAAGCACTCGTCCAGAAACTTCTGGGCCCTTTCGTACGCACTGTCTGAGCTCATAGCCAAGAAACCTTTCACTACTTCGTTCGCCTCGCCTTTCGTGTATTTGTCAAGGAAATAGAGTCGATCTCTGTCTGAAGGCACATTACGGGATATAATGGAGTCAAAGGCAGTTTTTTCTTTTTCCTTTTCAAGAAATTCCATTTCAACGTGCAACTTTGCAGACTTCACAGCCGCATCAATCAAAGCGAGAGAAAGGTGTTTCGTAGAGGAGGAACTCAATTTTGACTTGTCAGACAATTTGGACTTCCTACTGTGGCTTGATTTCTCAGACGGTGTCCGACTGGATTTTCTTTCTAACACTTGGATGTGTTCGCAGACCCTAATTCTACACGCAATGAATTCCTGATCCCAGATATCGAACCATTGTTACGAAGCGTTCCTTTCCTCCTCAAATTCTAGCAAATCGTCAAAATCTTTATGCGCGTCATTGAACTCATCCTTCAACTGGTCTAAGTGAAATCTCTCTTCTTCTAATTGTTCAAGTATTGTCTCTGGCGAGTCACGCAACGCGTTATTCTTTCAATTTGTTTCTTTAATCTCTTAAAGGCAGAATTTCGATTGGCGAATTTAATTTCCAATTGATGAGCCTTTCCCTTCTCAGTCATTTTTCTTCTACATTCTCTTGTTTTCGCATGTTCAAAACGGGAAGGCTTGACGCCTGTCACACTCTTGGGTGGTGGCTCAATTGTTTGTGGTGTTGCATCGAAGTCCGGTTCCGGCGCACTACAAATTCTCAAAGCTATTCCACAAACACAAAGTTCCAAAGTAAAGCAAAGTTCAAAATAAATTCATAACCGATGGCGGAATGATGTGGCGATATTTTACTGTAACGTCTGCAAATTCCAAAACGAGACGAAACAAAACGAGCTCTAGGCGTGTCGCGACAAACTAGTGGGTGGGACTACTTTACAGGTCGTCTTCAAGGGTAGACAAGTAAACCACGGGAAACCAAAGTTGACGGCTACCGGCGATTCATTGCATCGACGTAAACGATCGTAAACTGAAATAACAATGTGTAACGAATTTCTATCAATTTAGCGGAAAAGTTGCATAACAAATAGTCAAAACTTACACGAGACAAACTAATGATTTGGAATTGATAACATAATGAAATTGAATAACAATACATCAAAAAATAGCCAGCGTAAATACTATGCTAAGATACTACATAAGATTTGATCACAGAAGTACACAACAAAAGGAACCAATTAACAGCTCAATGCTTTTGAGCCTAAAAGGTGGGCGTTCACTCTAGTAACGTTCAGAACACTTTCTAATTTAGACGACTATAAATCAATTAACATTGTACAAATCTTTCTTTGTATTCCTTCGCCCATAGCTATAAAAAACGTAACCTAATCAAAATGACAAAGGTACTCACATATCGGTCCCGCTTGAGCCAAGGGTTAGGAAATCAAAAAGCATCAAGAGTTCAAGGTTGACAAGACCACGCAAGATGGAAAGAAAAACTACTTTAAAGGGACGCTAACTCAGCTTTTATATGTGCGTGGTGATGCTTAAAGGTCCGATTACACAACCAATAAAAAAGAAGTAAACATTGTAACTACATTCGTAACTAAGATAAAGAGACAATTATTAACTAATCAAAATTGACCTTTGTCTAGTGTCCTTAACAGGGAGTAATCATGCTTATAATTTCAAATCAGCCTTGCTCTGACTTGTAATTCAATTTGGGCTTGTGCTACATGCTCATCCGATTTTGGACTTACTCATGAGATTACTCCCTGAATTGTACCCCACTTGGTCCAGTTACTATTACTTATCCTTTCTGTGGTTACCAAACGTGCAATATTTACAATTAATATATCTCATTCACAAATTATGGAGTGAATGATGTAACAAAAATGAATGACATGCAATGTACAGATTAAACATTATTTTGTTGTTTTCAATTTAAATTTTATTTCAGGCTAATTTGATTTTGAGATTTAAAAAACTGTTCTCTGATTTTAAAATAGTTTAAAATAATTACTAGAGCTTTTGATTGCCAGTCTGCAATCTTTGTCAAAGATTGTAGATTGGCAATCGAAAGCTCTGGTAATTTTAAACTATTCTAACCAGAGAAATTTTGAATATGTCTCATCCTGGATACTTGTCCATTTTTAATTAGATTTTGTTTACCTAGATCTCACTTACATGTATCTTGCTTATTTGTTTCTCCAGGATGATAACTATGTTCCTGTCATGAAAGAATCTAGTATTGATGTTAAGGCTATGAGCAATGCTTACAAGGAAAAGAAAAAGATGCGTGATGATTCAAATGTGGTTAAAATCGGTAAGACTAATCACAAGTCAGAAAAAGTCAGAGAGAAACAAACAGTAGATGGAGCAGTTTTAAACCAAAACCTCATAGTGTCACCCATGTCAGTTTGTAGGAAAGCATTGTGTAGTATGTTTTAAACAATTGACTAACATTAACTGCTGTTTAGAGGTGTTAGACGACAGAATAGATTCCGAATAGGTTTGTGTATTGGCTTGGGATTGTGTGGTGAGGGTTCAAGCCTTGGAGGGGTCACAGTATTGTGTTCTTGGGCAAGAAAAGGGTTTGAACCTAGAGTGCTTGATCTAGAGTCCAGCCATTTGGCTTTTGCAACCTCCCTGTAGAACTGGGTATATTTAGCGCAAGTTATTATATGTCCATTTATACTCCACTTGAAGCCATCACCATTTATAAAATAATATAAGAGGGCATTTATTTCTGTGCTAGTCAATACACATACATGTAACAATTTCTTGTAATTTTTTTTCTAAGTGGAGGAATGGAGATCAAAGTGGTTTCTTGAACGTCGCTGGCAGAAATGTGAAACAGATGAGTTGATCAATGCCATGAGGGATATCAATGATCATGTCAGACTGGCAGCTGTGTCAGCATGTAGTAAGGCTGCTGAGCTGCGTCAGATGAAGAAAGAAGAACATCATCTGGGTATTCTGTTATGTATAGTTTGATAAATCTGTGATAAAGCATGAGTCAGATAGCTGTTTGCTAGGGCTATCTACATCTGAATATGGCTTGAAGTTGTACAAATATTTTTGATTTGTTACTTGTAGAATTACAGTTTACATGTAGATCTTGCAGTTATGCAACAACTATTACATGTAAACACAAAGCACTTTACTTTGCATTTTCCACCAGTATTCTTGTGACCTTATTTGTATTTCCACATAATGTTGGAGAAACCAGTTGAATCAAATGTCTCTTTAAAGTTGAACTTCAACTTTTATGCTGGTGCTAGGGATTACCTGGATTAATTAGATTAATCTACACACAAGACTGGTGTAACAAAACCAAGCCCGGCTGTTAAGATGGCTACAGAGCATAAATTTATTATCAGATTAGAAAGTTAAGCTTGCATTAGGCAAGCATGACTGTTATATATCTGATGTTAATGTTTGTGTTTAAAGATTATTTTCTTTTCACCTCGACACAGGAATAATGTTAGACAAGTCAAAGGGACCAACTCCTCCTTTAGAAACAGTACTTGAACCAGAGCTTATTGAAGCTATTTCAAAGCTGTTAAATGATAGGAACTCACAAGTCAAGGTTGCTGCTGCTATCACATTGTACTCACTGAACAAACCCAGTGAAAAGGTGAAAAATGAATGAATGGTACTTTCTTACTCCCTGAAAACAAATTTGCATACTGTGGTGGCAACAGAGGGTATGATGTTGTTTTCTTACAGTAAGAGAGAAGGCTTATCATTAGCAGAATTTGATTTTACCTGCTATATTTATTTATTTATTTGTTTATTTATTTATTTATAATTTGATAACAACTTTATTTGTATCAAAAATATATAACTATCTACATGCAACTAGGGTGCCTGCAGGGAAGAACTTAATCCTTGTCTAGCGCTGACCCCAGTGAACATGACATTTCTGACAAATGGCTTTGTTTGGCTTTCTGGGCTGGAAAAGGAAAAAACAAACAAACATAGGATCTGTATTGGTACACTGGTGCTATTCATGTGCTGTATTAGGTCACAGTATCTTTGAATAATATTTGACTAGCTTATCAGGCATTCCTGAATTGCCTTTTGCCTCCTTGTCAAAAAAATTCTTTGTGTAAATTAGATAATTCACTATGAAAATGTGTTTCACCTTCACATACATTTTATCTCCAAAAAAATCAAGCAACAAACTCATTTTCTACTGAAGATTTTTTGCATGATTGAGCACGTATTTTGAAACAAGGCAAAAGGGAACATTACTTGTTAATCTGATGGCTTTGTTTCCTTTACAAAATCACCAGGCTAAGTCAATTCTTTTGTGGGCAATGGAGCATGGTGGCCCCCCTGAAAAGTGGGCAGCAACCCAGTGCTTGGCTCTAAGTGGTGTGATCACGTACAAGGTTATTGTGGAGCTTGTCAATCATCTGCATGCTGATAATGCTGTGAGGACTGAAAAGGCTGGCACTCTGTTAGCACAGCTGAGTCAACAGTCGGTGAGTTTTCCATGTGATATCTAATCATTTTGCTGTTTTGTATTATTGAATATATTAAACAGATAAGTTCTTGTGCATCCCCAACTCGCCTTGAATATTCATAGCCAGTGAGTTGCTTTGCAGAATAATAATATTGGGAGATTTTGTGACTTCCCCAAATTGAAAATTATTGTCAAGAATGCCAGTCAGTACATGTGTTAAACTAATGGTCATTCAGACTGAAGATGACTGAGATATAGGTAAACATGAAAACTTTAGGCTAACATTTCAAGATGTTATTTGTAAGTGTAACTCTTTATTTAAATATATATACCTTATTAGATGTTCTGGTGTGTAGTATCACTGTTTATTGTATAGACACAAGTGTTTTACTGGAAAATATACCACTTGTAAAATTCATATGAAACCACATCCGGGACTTGAGTGGTGTATTTTCCACATCCTCACTAGTGAAGATATCAATGATTTCCTGATGTCAAGTTTGTTTCTTAAATAATTGTAATTAAATTCGTTGATGTATCATCGGAATGTCTTTGGGTCTTCCTCGAAAGTCTTCGGCAATCTTTGGTAATCTTCGGAAATCTTTGGAAATCTTCGGTAATCTTCAGAAATTTTTGAAAAATGTTCGGCAATGATCGTGTGACCTTTGGACAAGTTTTCAAGAATCTTCGGAAATCTTCGGAAAGTGGTCGGAAATCTTTGAAAATCATCAAAAACGCTGTCATCACTATGTCTATATAATAAAAAGAACATTTATACGTTAGCTCGAAGATATGAATTTTATGTTCTCATGGCAAGTTCTTGCCACGAGAACATAAAATTCATATCTTCTTGCGACTGAGTAATATCCTCTATATATTTTTATGAGTTGTTCCGTATTTTGATGAGCCCGTAGGGTGAATCAAAATACAAATAATGAGTAAAAATATAAAGCGATACTACACACCAAAACATCTAATAAGAGATTTACTATCCAACTGCTGTAGTCAATAAATTTATCAATGAAAGAGGGGGAGTGTGACAGTTTTGCATGCGAGCGCTGGCAAACAGGTTTTCTACTGTACAAATAACTATACAATATCGCCGTATATTTGTACCGTTATTTGGACAGTATTAGCTGCAGTTGGATAATAATGAGTCTATATTCCTATAAAAAAAGCACTTATGGGAATATGACTATCTTCCAGGGTGCTGTCCAGTCATTAATTGCTGAAATTCCACATAAAACATCTTTGCTCTTACCCGACACTTTTGTCCTTGAGCACACTCAGGAGTTGTTACATGTACTTTTGTTTGTGATCTGATAGACATGGAGATGTTGCTAGCCTAATTCTCAGATCTTCTGAGGTCATCCACTCCCTCGCCTCGTCAATGATCTGAATCTCAGACCATCTGAGAATTACTCTGTAGTGTTGAAGGGGAGGCTCCTTTGCTTTGTGCACTAGTATTGGCCAGACCCAGATCTAGAGTAGCCTTGCAGATTCTATTGTTTCATCATCCAAATAACCCTGTTTTATTTGCTGACGTTCTTTTGGTTTCTTTTCAGGAAGTTGTTCAGTCATTAATTGCAGAATTACTGAACAGTAACAGTTGGAAAGACCGTGTAACAGCTTGTAAGGTCATTCCGAAGCTGAAGGGAGGAGCAAACAAGGTGAGACTGATGACTTGTCTCTTTTTTCCAGAAGCTTTAGAAATTCATTATGGGTTGCCATGTATTCCGTTTCCTGTAGTAGGAAGCAAGAAACTTGAAAGTTGATCTTTATGGTACATGGGTTTTCAGGAGACATACAGTGTAAAGGAGGGTTAAAAGTGGGTTAGATTTCATACTTGACAGTTTTCTCAAGTGCAGTCACCTATCATTAATCTGAATCCCGTTACGCGTCCCAACCTCTTGTTTATTCCTTGTTAAATCAGTTTTTTTCCTCCCTTGCAGGATATGACTCATAAGTTGTCGTACCTAATGTGGAATGACTGGAGCAAAGATGTCCGGTCAGCGGCTGCACAAGCCCTTGGAAGGACTGGAAATGGCAAGGTACATGTACAGTATTTGTTGTTTGGGTCCGGCAAATGTGTTCGGGGGCTAGTTGTTTTTGCGGTCGGGGTAGTGGATTCTATCTTCCTCTGGGCACGTGATTTTTGGGGGGGCTAAAACTTGAAAAGCTTCAATAGTTAATTAATTCTAGTACTGGGAAATACTTTTTCGCCAGAGATAGGTTACTGCATTTCAATTACAGCTTGCCTGAACAGCAAGCTGGGAAACTGATTTTTTTATGCACCCCAGGGTTCGTTTAGTAATCTTTAATCCAGGGCTTTGACTCATCACTTGCTAAGTTTCCTCTCACCAATCCTGCCATCCAGAGGTACATGTATTTCGCTGTTATCGTTTTATTGTTTCGTAATCTTGGATGATGATCAGTAGTCGTTCTAGGCTACTGGTTTTTGAATGTCCTGGTCTTTACATAAACCTTTTGTGTTCATCTGTGACCTTTATAAGGGCAGGCGAGAGAAGTTTATGTTATTGTATATTCTGATCAACAGCTTGTCCATGATGCACTGCGGGAGAGAATACTTACAGGAAATGAGCGAATTAAAGTGGACGCACTGAAAAAGGTAAAGGTTTTCAGTTTCAGTTGAACATCCACTTTTTCAGAAGGAATTAAGTTACCGTCTTTCAAAAAACTTACCTCTATCAAACAAATTACGGTAGAGAAATGTGGAAAGAGATGTTAAGTTTTACACAAACGACAAGCGGAGCGAAGGAACAAACTACAGACAGACAAATCAAGAAATCCGTACCAAAGAATGACAGGAAGATTAGTTCACATAATTGTACATGAGGCGGCTTATTTTCTGTGAAATCACGATTGGTTTCGGTGTTCGTGTGTGATTGATCGAAAATATTTTATCTTTTAGAGCATGTATAATGTTGTAGTTGTTTTTTCATTCGAATCCGACAAGTTTTAAACGAATTATATACACCAAACTAAACGAAGCCTGGCTAATTGAAAATTCGCCCAAAGTGCTCTTCATTGCTCGCTGTAGCGCTGTAGTGTACTTGATAACAGCCTTTTTTTTGCTGTTCTTTACGTGTATGCTTGTTTCTTTTGGCTTCCAGCTGTCCAACCTTGGTATAATGACTGCTCGTCTTCTGCCAGCTCTGCAAGAATGTTTCAAGAGTGAATACGTATCTGTAAGAATCGAAGCTGCTGTGGTAAGTAGCTCACGGAATGATTGTACGCCACTTACAGCCTCTATTTTTCAGAAGACAGTAGAGTTTCTTAGGGTAATGGGAGTGCCAGTAGAACGCCTCGCCTACTTTCCAAATCCATTTGCAAATTTTCACGCTTTTTCCAAATCCCTCTCAAGGCGCTTTGGTTTTTTTTTTCAATGCAGTTTCTCCCTTGCTCGTTGATGTTCATGGCTCGGTGCTTGCGCAGACTCACTCAGCATTGCGCTATCTACATGCTAAGAGAAGAAACAATCTACTATCGTGGATAAATTCGCGCGGCACTTAATTGGGTCAGGAGACTGACACCTTTCCACCTTTCCTTTTTTAATCTCTGGAAAGAACAGCATCTTTGCTGAATTATCTTCCCGGACAGACTTAAGATTTCTAAGTACAAATATTACATAGATCTGGTAGTGTTGCCTGCTTAGCTGTCCAGGTTTACAGACTAAAACTACGTACAGGTAAAATACGGAAATGATCTCGCTGAATGTCCCCTTCATCACCAAAACTCTAACCTGCGATCAGGCTTTCGTATTTTTCGAGGCGGTGGAAAAGAGGGCAAACAAGGAACGCAGCAGGTTACTTCCGCTCTTTTTTACGTCAGTCTGTCCTTTAAGTGTCACAAAAGTCCCTTCTGGTACAACACCGTAAGGACCGATATTTGTTTTTTCCTTCAGGCCGCTGGTAAGTTGAAGATCACTGACAAGGATGTACTGAGGTCACTATTACGACTGGCAAGTGATGACAATAGCTGGAAAGTCAAGGCACATACTATAAAAGGTTCGTTATCTTGTCTGTCGCGTGTTCCGCAGGGTTTCTACGAAGTGCAACCGGTGGTCATAGGAAGGGAAGGGGTCGAAGGGAGGAAAAGAAAGACAAAAAGGTTATCGTCGACAGTAATCCTATCATTTTGCTGGGTAACTGTCCACAAGGGTATACAAAGGTTTACATGGGGTATATTAGGGTCTACAGAGTTATACATGGGGTATACAGGAGGGCATACAGGGGGTATACAAGGGGTTTACAAGGGTATACAAGGGTTCACAGGGATATTCTCGGGACATTATTCCTAGTCTTACATGAGTTACATACCCTGCTATAAGTAGTCAGTTTTTTAAGCCCAGTTCTCTTCATCGTAACAAATTCAAATAACTAAACCAAAGGCTCTGATTGTCTATGATAAAGTGATCTTAATTGAAAACCATATTCTCTAAGGAGAATTAAGCAAAGTCCACAAAAGCAGTAAGGAGAATATTGTTGTTGATCTTTGGTCTTGAAACAGTTCTCTCGGGGTTCCTCTCACTTATTTGTATTTCCATTGCAGCTCTCGGCTCCATAGGAGTGGTGGATGATAAATTGATCGAGGTTTTACTTTGGTCTATTCGTTATGAGAAGGTTGCCGCTGTACGAGCGGAAGCGTGTAACGCTGTCGCAGTGCTGGGCTTACGGGATGAGCGGTTACTCAGCGTTCTTCAAGATCGCCTCGTTGTGGAAACTGAAGAACTTGTGAAGAGGTGAGAAAGAGTTTAGATTCTGTTGTGTTTTCTTTATAATTTAATCAGTTAACGTTCTTTTATTTATTTTTTTCATACGGTTCTAGTGCTTTGATATGTCGAATATAACAACGGAAAAAAATGGCTAATAGGAACTTTTCCAACCAGAAGCTGGTAGATGGACAGCACTTTCAAGCCAAAATGTTACCCCCTTATCTACTCTTTGCAAACACTTCGGTGGAAAGCATTAAATCTATTCGCAAACATGCTTTTCCTGATTTTCGATTGTAAGGAAAAGAAGAGATTCTCAAGCTTCAGGAGCTGTCGTGGGAAGTGAAATATTGTTTACATCGTTGCACATACCTTAAAAAAGTTTATTTTTGTTTCCTTCAAGTATTCCATTAAGTATGGTTTTTGAAGTAACGAGATTGTACCGGGGAGTAATCAGTGTCATCAGTGACTTATCAGTGACTAATTACTCATTGATCATTTGCGATAATCTCTGACTTATCATCCGATTACCCGTCGATTACTCATTGATTTTACTAATCTCATCGATTAGTTAAGTCTGGGATGAAAGTGTAATTGAGTGAACTGAATGACCTTACGTGAAGATTTGTGGTTATTGATCCGCACAAGATTGCTGGTCAAAGGCTTCTTCCATACACTCCAACTCAGTAAAAAATCATAGTAGTTAGGTTATAACGTCTTATCGTGTCTGGTGTTTTTCTTAGAGAGGCGATCATCACGTTAGAATCCCTAGGTGTAGAGCCAACTGGAGATCTGGAGATGGTTGAGGCCATCAGGCAGGAAGTAAGACGGTTATGTCGAAAGGACGCCATTGTGGCGCATATCCTACAAGAAGACCAAGCAGCCGAGTACACCAGCGACTACAAACGTCTGTTTACTAGCGAGACTGAACAAGGTCCTCCTTTGCGCGTTGCGTCACGAGCAACGAAAGCCGGGTCGCGCGCTGTATCCCGCACGACAAGTGAATCCTCGCGAGGGTGGGACCCAATACTCGCCGGTTATCACGCCCGAGAGAGAATGTCCAGAGCACCAACCCCTGGGGATCTAGTCATGAGGCGTTCTTATCTCCCCATGGATTTAAACAGTACGTCATCTGAGAATAGCGGGGACATGAACATGGATAAGTGGGACGATTTGTCCGAGCACTCTGATGATGAAGAGAAGCCTGAGGATGAAATAGACCATGATGGAGCGCGGGAGGAGAACACAGATCAAAGAAACGAAGAAGATTTGAAAATTGATAAGAGGAGCGAATCAACCGAGGGAGGTACTGCTTCGGCAGGGTTGCCTTCCCCGTCAAAGGTCGAACTTTCGGAAGATCGGCTAGTAGTTAGTACGTTAACTTCAAATCAGCCCGATGAAAATGCCGACCAAGACCCAGAGACATTGTTCGAGTTCGAGTCCAATAAGGACGAGCCCGAGCTTCTTCAACTCACTGACGAAACAAGTGAACATTACGTCACCTCACCAACTGCCTCAGGCTACGAACATTTTGAATCTAACGCGGGAGATCTGGAATCTGGTGTCGCTCAAAGTGGCAGTGTTCCCCTGTCGTGACCACGTGACAGCGTGACGTCACTGAGATGAGAAATATTTCACTGAACCGTAATACAATCTATTTGCCAGCATTTTTAGTAATACCAAAGTTAATCTACATGTATGTAGCCAATCCAGATTTATAATTATAAAATAGTATTTATACATTTATGTTGTATATACGTAAAAAAGAGTTTCATGTAAATAGAGAGAAAAAAAGAAATGTTTCTCACAATAAAAGAAACGAACAGAGAGCTACTACATTCATTATGATTGGTTGTAAACCATGTACTATAACCGTGAATGAGAATTCAAAATAATAGAGACCATGGAGTGATACCATTAGTGAAATTTTTGTAACCCTCGAAATAGCACGTGCAACTTCTCGTATTCTCTGCTGTAATCTGCGGGAAACACATAGTATAAGAAATTTCCTTCAGCGAGGCTTTTGTTTTCTGTCTACAACAAGATTGGGTTTGACAAGTGGTTGCATGCAATTTCCAGAGGCTGTTGGGAAGAATTCTTCCCCCCTCCCCTTTTACTGTGATTCCTTTTGTCATCTTACTATTTGTTTTCTTTGAGGAAGATTTGGAGGAATTGGGTAACTTTTCCACGACGGTACAGGATCTCATTCAAGGAAGGGTAACATCAGTTTACTTTAAAATAGGGTTTTTGATAGATCCTTGACCATCTAGGTTGAATAAATAGACTTCTCTTAGCTATCGTAGCTCATCTTATCCATCCCGAGAGAGGTGTGATTCCAAAAAGTTTCAGCTCATGACATAACTACTTTTCCACGTAATCTATTTCAATAATCTGCGAACTTGGTTTGGTGTTTGGTGCAGAACCGTTCTGTAAAATTGAGTCTGATCTGCCTGAAAACGTGCGTGCGAAGACGATATGCGAGTAAACCTCATTTTCACATGAAAGGTTTCGGGTGTGCCTCATTTTGAAACGGACGCAAAAGTGGCGGCGTTTTGTAATTGTTATTGTTATATTTTGTATTAACCGATTACTTCAATATTGACCTGGCCGAGGAGTCCATACGCAATGGACTCCCGCCACACTACATTTTGCAAGCTTAAATATATTAATCATAAAAATTACAATTTCCTCGATTGTGACTGGCTTAAAAAACTCCTATTTTTTATTAATTCACTTGCCAAGTTGTTATCGAACAGTTTAATACGCCAATCACATTCAAAGTTGTAGTTTAAATTAACCAATCACATTCAAAGTTGTAGTTACGTGCGTGCGTGCGTGCGCTTTTCTGTTTTTGGCGCCTAATTGCCGGCAGGAGGCGCGGTGGCCTTAGAATGTTTACATCTCCTTTGTAGGTATTTTAACGCAAATTTTCCCTTTCTTTCATAACTTGGCTATTCTTCTTTTCTCGGAAATTGTTATTTTAGCATAAAATAAAGGTTAATGTTTGCAAGCAACCTTAGCTTAGATTCCAATTCGGTCTGTAATCATACTCGTGATAAACAAATCGGACTCCCGCTGCGCGGTCGTCCGATTTTGTTATCACCCTTATGATAACCGACCGAATTGGACTCCACTCAGTCCTATTACCATTACTTATTTTTTACAGCTTGAAAATTCACAACCCACCAACCCTACCTCTCCCCTCAACCCTCTCCTCAACCAGTCTCCCTTTCCTTACATCTTTTCATCCATGGCCCTTCCTTCTATCTTCTCTCGCTGTTATATGTAAGACAGGTACATGTATTCCATTTTTACCCTTTTGCCGTTGTGGAGAAGTTGCCTTTGCAGAGCATTTTAGATACCTTATTACATGAAATTTTCGTTTTTGAGTAGCCAGCAATTTATTTCCTTGGCAATGTTACTTTAACATGTCCTTGAATTTAGTAAACTGACTTTATCAAAAGTACAATGACGTCAAAATTAACAAAGACTCAGCGGCGGAACTATATGTCAACAGTAACATAAAATAATGTGAGTCACTTAAGCTTCGCGTTATGTTATGTTCGCGACACATCATATGGACCGTCCATCGAGACAAAAAAAAGTGTGGCTGGAGTTGAGAGGTCGGCCGTTAGTGGAAGGTTCGACAGTAAATAGCAAAAGCGACAAAAAACAAATCAGCCAAACGAAGTCAAAGAGCATTCTGTCCCAAAAAGTACCTCGTTCCCGTAAATCCCCTCCCCCTCGTTTGAGTTGCCACAAATACGAGATTGACCGAGTACGACCGAATACGAGGACGATTTTCAAATTTCATACCAGTGACGTTTCCAGAGCCCTCGTTCTTTATTTTGGTCTTAGGTAGAGAGGGTTCTCTAGATGCTAGCTCAAAGGATGTGATGCGCGTATGCCACGTGATAATGTGGGGTCTCCTCTGCAAAACAACAACGTGGAGTGACAGGGTTCTGCGTTTATTGGACAAGGTGGACCGTGACGGTTAATTTTGTGTATTTTCTTTTGGAACTGATCGCTGCCATTAGATGTTTAGCCTCGGCAAGGTTTTAGAACAGGTCTAGACAATTGTGACATTCGAAGGTAGGTGGCGTTGTTTCTGGCCTACCTTAGAGGGCCTAATCTAAACACGATAGAGTCAGAGCAATAGATCCCTCCAGATCCCCGTGCTGTATTTACATGGCTTGTTGCAACAGGGACTATTTGATTGAACACCTAACTGACTCAGTTTTGTAGTTATAGGATGATAATGATTTGTTTTGGGAAATTCAAATATTCCAGATAAAATAACAAACTGATCAAAAAACAAACAAACAAATGCAATGAGCATCCTATCCCAAAAAGAAACCTCTTTCCAATAGACACCCATCACCCTCGTTAGATCTCGTTAGAGTTACCAAAAGTTTAAGATAAGACCCCCCGCCCCCGTTCCCCTCCCCCTCAACGCAAGTGCACGCAAGTTTTTATTGCCCTCCTGTTTTTTATTTGGAAGCAAATAAACTTGCATCTGACCAATCGTAGAGGCTATAAAAATTCAATAAGCACTAGCTAGCACTTTAATAATGACTGGCGCCAAGACCCTCAGTAGGGAGCTTAAGAAACCCCGACGGCGACGCCTAGGACAACGTCGATTAAAAAATGATTATATATCTTACCTAGGAATCTCGCGATACCCTAGAGTCATTAACTTTGTTTATCACTGTCAAAACTATCACGAAACTGAATCTAGGACACATCGATGAATTCAAATTGAAAATTGAAAAATAGCCTTCGTGGTTCACGTTCTCCAGACAACGCGAAATTTGGTCATTTCACGTTGTTGTTTTGCCGAGGACGGTAAAGAAATGTACCAAGAATTATAACGCACGTGCACAGCCATTGTTCTCCTAATTAAATCTTTTGTTTAGCGACGTTCCCGTTGCCGTTGCCGTCGTGGTTCTCTTAAACTCCCTAATCTCCAGGCGTGGCGCCAGTCGTTTACGAGCTAAAATCTCGCATTTGATTTTGGAAGTAATACATCCACTTTGAGCGAATTTACAGGGTATGCAGATTTGACGGATTTTCCTGAAATTTCGCTAAAACATTCCCGGGATAATGACTGACGAAATCTTGTCAGGCAATTTTCAGAATTTTGATAATTAAAATATTTTTCCCTTGGCGTCCATTTACGCAACACGTCTCGCATATCAGTTAGCTGCTCCAACTCTAGATGTGAATGACAACCAATCAGAATATCGAAAAAGCCTGACACACTCTTGTTGATTGATGCCTTGTGAATAAGACTGTGCAGCCATTTCTTTCTTGCTGCGGTATCCGATACCCGATTAATTCAAAACTCGTTTGCTTGACGCCGGCTGGCAGTCGAAATTTACTCACTGGTGCACTGGTGAGTTTTGCTCCCCGCCAGTTTTGACCTATGGCACGTGATACTTTCTCCACCAATTGGAAAACGTTTTTGAGTTGAGAGGTAGATTTGTCCCACGTGAGAACTTTCCTTCGACAAGAGCTAAGTCGCCGCTATGGAAGCTCTCGGATTTGGTGCATTCAGAGATGGAGAGTCTAATGTCTACCACAGAGGACATAACTGTATTGGTACACGTTCTGCATAGGGCCAAGCGGGATAACACCAAAGACCACTGGCACTGAACGAAGTGGTTCTTGTAAGAACTGATAATGTGGGGTGCTCGGCTAAGGAGGTACCTGCAGTATTCCATGAAGGTCACGTCTCAACGTTATTGCTCAACAAGTGCCCGGTACCCTAAGAGAGGAAATTATTCAAATGTGACAGATGATGATGTTAAAGCTTTTGAAAGTTTTATTCCTTCCAGGGTAGTAACAGATCCGCAAGAAATAGCACCGCATAATGTTGACTGGCTGAAAATGGTCAAAGGAACAAGTAAGGTGCTTTTGAAGCCAAAAACTACCAAAGAAGTTTCAGATATTTTGACCTACTGCAACTCACGAAGATTAGCAGTAGTCCCTCAAGGTGGAAACACTGGTTTAGTTGGTGGAAGTGTCCCTGTATTTGATGAAATAATCTTATCTACGTCGTTGATGAATCAAGTGTTGAGCTTTGATGATGTTTCAGGCATCCTCATTTGTCAAGCTGGTTGTATTTTAGAGTCTCTGGAGAACATGATGGAAGATCGAGGCTTTGTTATGCCATTGGACTTAGGAGCAAAGGGAAGTTGTCATATTGGTGGAAATATAGCAACAAATGCTGGGGGTTTGAGACTGTTGCGATATGGCTCCCTACATGGCAGTGTTCTGGGACTTGAAGTGGTTCTTTCAGATGGTACCATACTTGACTGTCTTTCTTCATTGCGGAAGAATAACACAGGATATGATGTTAAGCAGCTATTCATCGGTTCAGAAGGCACACTAGGTATCATAACAGCTGCATCAATCCTGGTTCCAACAAGACCAAAGACAGTAAATGTTGCTTTCCTTGGTTGTGACACCTTCTCAGATGTACTCAAGATATATCAACTGGCAAGGGGTATGTTGGGGGAAATCTTGTCAGCGTTTGAATTCCTGGATGACTTTTGTATGAATCTTGTGGAAATGCACCTTGGACTGCATAATCCAATTAGTAAACAGCCCTTTTATGTTCTGTTGGAGACATCTGGTTCAAACAGCACTCATGATGAACAGAAACTTGATGGGTTTCTTGAGAAAGTTATGGCTCAGAATACTGCCCAGGATGGAACACTGGCAACAGACCTCTCAAAGATAAAAGCAGTGTGGGACCTAAGAGAAAGAATAGCGGAGGCCTTGATGTACTGTGGTGCGGTCTACAAGTATGATCTGTCACTTCCATTGCCAAAGATGTATGAGCTTGTGTCCCACATGAGAGAAAAACTGGGTGACAAGGTGACTAATGTTGTTGGATACGGCCACCTTGGAGATGGAAACTTGCATTTGAACTTTACAACAAATCATCACAGTGACGAAGTGTTAAACTCAATTGAGCCATATGTTTACGAATGGACGGCAAGTCATTGTGGAAGTATTAGTGCAGAGCATGGCCTGGGATTCAAGAAAGCAAACTACATACATTTTTCACAGTCGTCGTCATCAGTGACACTCATGAAAGGCCTCAAACAACTTTTTGATCCCAAGGGAATTTTGAACCCTTACAAAGTTCTTCCACATTGACTGTTAGCAAAGAAGACTACTGACAACGTGGACTTATTAAGCTGACATTTCCTCTTTAGTGAGATGGACTGGTTAAGCTAACTTTTCAACAATAATTATTATTGTAGGGCTTTGAATACTGTTTTTATTTCATAATATTAGTATGCTGGGAGACCAAAATATTGCAACAAATAGTAGTACTTTTAATAGTTATTTTTCTATACATCACTGATTG
This sequence comes from Orbicella faveolata, assembly GCF_042242905.1. Lineage (NCBI taxonomy): Eukaryota > Metazoa > Cnidaria > Anthozoa > Scleractinia > Merulinidae > Orbicella > Orbicella faveolata. Next base: position 15,672,943 of record NW_028301536.1, on the reverse strand, counting down.
TCCAATGTAAGGGTAGGTTATGTGAAAATGGAGCAGAGGTGTAAAATTGGAAAGAAATCATCTTGCTGAGTTTAACTGAAGTAGATCACATAAGTGGGTTATGAGTTACAGGAAAGAAAGATATGCTGTACACTTTTCTGAGAAGCGTAGTTACCAAGAGGTGGTGTTGAGGGGCGTTTTGAGGATATGCAGTCACCATGTGAAGGTTGCTTCTTCACAGGGTAAGCTTAATTAGCCTCAAACATAATCTTTTATTGCATTTGGTGGTTCTATATAATCTTGGTGGTGTTCTGAGACATTCTTAATTTGGATTTAGTTCAAACTGGACATTTATATTGATCATTAGTTTGGACAAATTTAAGTTGCCTATCTGTGGGCTTTTGTCTTGTATTTTAGGTGAAATATGTATCTTATGATTTCTTTAAGGGTTTTATCCTCAGTTTCACTGCAAACACTTCATGCCACCAAGGAACTTAGAATCATTTGCTTGTGAACATTGCAATCTTGGGGGTGGGGCATTTGAATTTTACTGCCCGGGGGCTGGGCATATCCCTTCCCCCTGAGATAACCGTGAGGCATTTGGTACCCTTGTGGTTTCAGGTCATGTGGAGTGAGGAGAGTGCCAACATGATGTTCTTCCCTTCACTATTTCATCGCCTTTTGATCAAATTATATAAATCAAATGAAGTTAACTCCACATAATATGTGGATTTAAAACCTATCTGAGTATTCTGGCTGCAGGTGTCTACTATTTCCTTGTTTCACATGCAGAATCACCATCTCTAGTTGTGTTTAAGTTTCATACTGTTCACATGTTGCATGTAAATATTATTGTTGTAATAAATAAGAAAATGGTGACAGGCACGGTTATTTACATGTAAATTTGTCATTCTGTTTAATTTCATATTTTTTGCGAACTGTTTAAATTTATTCTCATTTCTGTGGGGCAGACTTGGCATATTCTTAGTAGGTGTTAAATAAAAAAAGTAATAACTTCTGTTTAGAGGTCATAGGTCTGTGTGGTATCTGCAGTTAAGTTTTACAATTTTGCTGTTGACTGGACAACTCAAGATTGCAAAAGCTTAGAAAATAATTTTAACTGCGACTATGACAATGGGGTGAGTGCAGTTTTCTGTTTTTCCCTTGTGTTTTCCCAATAGGTTTGTATCTGTTAAGTGGCAATACAAGTTACCAGTATCCCTATCCTTGAGGCATGTTCGACAACCCTTCCCCCATCTGTTCAGCGTACCAGGGTACAGGTATTGCCCGCTTTCCACATGTGAGATGTGGACACCTACGTTTTTGATCTATTTTTTTTGTCTTCCTTCATAACTAAATAAAGACTTTCTTCGAAACAAGAGCCCTTTTTTAATGACCATGCATTACCGTTCCCTTCTAACAATTATTATTTGTTTTATTTTGTTTTTAGCAGTTTCCAGTCTACTTGCTGGTGATAAAACAACTTGGAAAAAAGTTCATCTGTGGTCTTAGTAATCAGTGAGTGCAGCCACCTTTCTTCTCTTCTCCTAAGTGTATAAAAAATGATATTTACCCATATTTGGTAGACAGTGTGATTGAGCTATGTACTGAAACAAGTGCCAAAGGCAGAGCTTAAGCAGTAGCTTTCTTCATTTGAAGAGGACGCAATTTAATTAGTCAAATTATTCAATCTTCGATCATCCTTCTGTAGTGTCAAGTAAAGACTTGTGACCTATTTCTTTGTTTATCCCAAAGGCACTGTGCTTGGTCAACATTTTACTTGTATGAAACTGACATAATTTGTATAAAAGTCATGTATGACATGGACATATCTTAATTATCTATTTTTCAGAACTATTATTAACTAAAGGCAAGATCCATTTTCTTAGTAGTCTAACCATTGCAATTTGTACTCTAACCAGTATTTAAAATTCATTTTTCTTTCAGATTAGTGTCTGAATGATTTCTCAAAAAATGGAGTAGTTCTTCATTAGTCTCAGAAGATTGAAAAACAACTTCTCTGCACCAAATTAAAGTAGCAAACAGGTGAGTACATGCATGTGGAGTTTTATCTTTATCTGAAGTATGATTTGTAGAAGTTACGTCTGGACATCTCCAGGTAGAGTATATGTTTGTTGTCATGATCCTATCCACTTGATACTGCATTACAATAAGTGTCAGATCTGCAGTGTTTGAGCCAGAGTGTGAACTTGCTACATTGTTCCCCTTGAGCGACAACTTGACCCTTAAAATTTGATGGCCGGGCCATAAATGTCCCCGACGATCAGAAGTATTTGTGGAGCCAGTTTCTGTTAAATAAATGTATTTAATTTTTTGTTGGCTAACATTTCACATTTTCATATAAAAATTGTTCATCACCACCTTATAAATTGCTTTTAAAGACACTGTTGTCTCACGCTTTGCTCCTTGAACAACATTCCAAACATGTCACGTGCATAGAAGCCGTAAGCGTCGAATGTTGTCACATTGTGCAGTTTCATCCATGGTTTTGGTATGCCCTTACTTTCAAAGTACTCGGACATAGCAGATGCCAAAGTGTTTCTCCAAATAACTCTGCAATATTGTTATGAAATCCTGTCGTTCTACTAGGTAGTGTTTATAATTATTCGCCGAATTATTGCACACTCTACCATCTTGTAAACTCAAAAGCTCAAAAGCAATACTCATGTGAGGATCACTTTTCCCATATTTGGAAGTAGAATGAGACTTGCATCATTCATGCGTGACTGGCTTCAGCGGGATTTGGAAGTGTTGACAGCTTGTTTCATTTGTCGATCGAAGTGATCGTCTTTGCTTTATGTAAACATCTATATGTCTTTGGAACAATGTCCAAGAGGAAAATCTCGAGTTATTTTCAACGTGAAATGGATAAAATCATTGACAAAGCAGAAGAAAACGAATTTCATGAGGAGGAAAATAACGCTCGACTTCCGAATTCGAAACCTCGCAATTTCCAGACGAAATGGTTGAATGAACAGAAGTGGTTAAGGTACGAAAATAACGCCATGTTCTGTTAATGTTATAATAAATTATGCTCTGTCCCCTGCTATTGCCTATTTGTCCCTTTGCAAAGTCAACAGAGGGACAAATTGTCTCCTGAGGCAGTTGAGCTGGCTCAAACACTGGATCTGATAGCTGACAAGAAAGTGTCAATTAATTTGTCTTTATAAATATTTTTTTCAATAGGTTTTGCATCTTCCTGGACAAATGCTGTGAAGCCAGATGGAACAGCTAAAAAAGATGGGTTAGAAAAGACGTTCTCCAAATCATATCAGTTGGTGAGTACAGTTTGCATTGTCCTAGTAACAGCATGTTTACATTATAGAATATCTACATAATCGTGAGCATATCCTTGATATAACTTGGTGTGCTGTGCTTCCAGAACAACCCTGTTGGAGTAAATGTTAGGGTGTCAGTAGGTTTCTGTTTTTTCAAGACACGTTTTGTCAATTGCGATAACAAAAACGCTTCTCAGTATGCAATTGTCTGGCTTGTGTAACTGATATGTATCATTGCAAGATTTTCTTAGGATGGGATTCCAATCAATAGAAATAATTTTTCATTATGTTAAGGTGGCTCTGTTTTTGCTATTTCAGACCCACTTGCCTATTTCAAATGCAATGGCTATGAAATTTTGGGGAAAACTTTCAGCGGTCTTTTGATTTCATTAGTTTCATTAGTGCAAAGTCTGTATAACAGAGGACTATTTGGGCTAGAATATTGGGAAAGGAACTTTAGATAACCAAAATGCTAGTTCCTGATCGAAACCATGGCTATCAGATGTCAATATTAATTTTTTGTCTGTTAGACACAATATGACAACAATTAAGATGCTAAAAGATCTGAAGACATGATTGATCATTGCAGTTATACACACAACTTAAGCAGTTGGGAAATTAAAGTCTGAATAAAATTATGGCCCGAATGGGATTCAAATCCATGACCCCTGTGATGCCAGTGTAGTGCTCTACTAACTAAGCGATCAAGCCAACTTGGAGCTGGTCTCATTGTGAGTTTGTAATATACCCATAGATGTTGAAGAATACAAATGAATATATGAAAGATCATATATTTGAACTGCGGAGAAAGATATGAAGACATGATTGATCATTGCAGTTTTACACACAACTTAAGCAGTTGTGAAAAAAGATTTTTTTTAGTCTTTAATTTCACAACTGCGTAACCCATTGAGTCCCGGGCCCCCTTAACCACCCGTGCAAAACGCCCCTCCAATTTCCTGTGCCGCCTGTAAACGCCCCCCCAAAAAGCGTGTGGGGACAATAGCCTTTCCTACCCTCCCTGAAGACTTATGGTTCTCTTATTGTTCTATTGTTCTTGAGGACAAACAAACCAATCAGAATCGACTTACTGAGCATATTTCTAGAGGACTTTAGGGGTCCTAGAAAGACGGTTTTTCTTCTTAAAATCGTGTGCTCATAAAGTGCAGGTTATCATGGCATGTTGCGGGCCAAATTTGCAAACTTCAAAGGTCTTGTTTTCATTTCTAACACAGAGGAATTACTGCTTTGGGATTTAAAATAGAAATGAAAAATACAAATCAATGTTCAGGTGACCTCAGAATGGAAGATCAAAGAGTACAGAGTGCTCAAACCTTTCGGGTGAAGAATTTTCCTTCCTTCAACTGCCAAGAAAACATGATGATTAGTGCACTTTCAAGTGAGTTTTGAGTACAGATTGTGGATTTAAAGCAGCTTCCTGGACTTTAGCAGCAAAAATGGTAACATACATTATTGTTTAAAAGTTGAATTCAACTTTTGGAACGATTGGTAACACCACGGCCGATAAAATGACTTCAAAAGTGGTCCGTGGTTTGTTTGATTAGGTTATTTGCTTCATTCAAATATATTTTTTGGAGTCTTATTCAGCTACTACAGAACTGCCGAGAAAAGAACTAAGTGGCCACTAATTCAGCGCAGTTAAAATACAATTGATCTCAAAATGATTAGCCTGTTTTTGTCGTCTTTTTGACTTAGAATTTTTATCTTTCTTTCGCAGCGCTGTAATATTTTGTCATGCAGCAAAGAAATTAATATATGATTTCTTGTTTTTAAATTGGTTTTTACACGTGCCTTTCGCTTTAATTTTCTGTTATTTTCTCAAATGTTAGCCATTAGAGTACAAGAATGGATATTCTGTTGTATTTGGTTTCAATTTTTCCTCCGAAGTCAATAATAACTTATTTTCGTGTTTTCAATTTTCTTGGCTTCTGTTGGGCATTTTGTCGCATGGCAAAGAAATAATATAATTTCTTGTTTTCTTATCAGTTTTGAACGTCAAGTTGAGTACTTTTTGTTAACAACAACTCACTCTCTAATAATATTGTATGAAAAAAAAACAAGACAAATCTGGCAGTAAATGGGACCATGGACACTGGGTGCTCCCTGGGATAGCAATGAGAGTGGGGGGTAGCGACACACCCTGGACAGGTAATTGGGTGGTTGGCGGACATGCCCTGCAAACAAAGTGGGCGGTTAGCAGACTCAAACCCCAAAGCATAAACATAGCCTGCGTAGCAAGCGTTTCCGTGGGGTTTGGAAGCAAAGAAAGACAGAGGAACAGGATTTTCGGTGTTTTATCTGTGCGGAAAATGGGGCGAGAGCCAAAAAAAGAAAGAGGGGGGTGGGAGAGGGGAAGGAAGGAAACGCTTGCAGACAAACCCCTAGATTTTGAAAACCTCCGTTTGCCAGCGAACGGAGCTCGTGGTTGGCTGGGCTAGTCCAGTATTATTGACATGTGTCGATCAAAGGTATTTTAATACCTTTGAGTGCCAGACAAAAGGGGAAGACGCGTTCGAAGCTTGGTTACAAAACGCTTTAACTTTTCTCGCTGAACGAGGATGTAGTCGTCAGCTTCGACAGTACGGTAGAAATCCTGTAGTGCAATGTTGACGCTTTCGAAGCCGGCACATTATTGCAGAAGCAAGTGCGACACAATTTGCAGCTGTTCCTTTAATTTTAACATCACTTTCTTGAATGCCACATGCGCCAAGGACAAGATAATAAACCACGGGACAGAAAATACGCACTACTGCATGGGAAAACCTAATGATTTCGTCTGGCTTGTTACATGGCAACATGTTGTCGTAGGTACTCTGACATTTCATTAGAAGCATTTTTGTTGACAGCATTTAGAACCTCTGGGTACAATTCTGAATGATTTGTTATAGTGTTATCTGTGGCATGCCAGTTTTTGTCACATATTTGCTTTACCAAAAATTTAGTCCTCTCATCGCAGGGAATTCTTACGAGGACATTTTATAAACAATTTTGACTTAGAGGCCGCCTAGGGGAAGATTATCTTTATTCAGATACTGGTCAAGATTATCATTATTTCCCCTCTCAGCGGGCTCTAATGCGATACACGAGCGGGTGCGTGTTAGAGCCCGCTAATCCGCCTGTTCTGCAGGCTACTTGAAGCCTCTCCTGCCCAAATTCCAAAGTTTGCTGAGAAGACTTTCCGTTGTTTGTTTTTGCTGCAGGCGATAACACTCGAACCGATTTGCGGATCTGGCATTTCCAGCAAACGCTTCTTTACTGGAGTTGCCTTTGTGGGAGTTGACTTGCTAATTTTACCTTGTATCGATTCCTGGACGAATGAATACAGTGATCCAAGATTTCGAATCGTGCGAGCACAAGGATTACTAATGCAACTGGAATACTTCTCATATTTTAACTTTCTGGCTGATTTGTGCTAAAACTTCACCCTTGCAGTCCTTCCTTTTAGACGGATTGAGTAGAAATATAGCTTGATTATAAATTTCCAAATTGAATTCATCAAGATTTCTCCATTCCCACCTTACGCTTGTTGTTTCAGACATGTTTTGACAAGTAAGGTTTATTTTGGTTCAAAGTTCACTTCTACTATGGAAGACCGAAGATTTTATTGGTTAATTTATGACAGCCGATGACAGCACGAAATCTCAGTGTGCGCACTCAGGCATGAAAGGCTAAGGGGGCAGTTTTAAAAATCCAAGGGTTTGTCTGCAAGCGTTTCCTTCCTTCCCCTCCCCCTCTGCCCTCTTTTACTCGCTCCATTTTTCGCGCTGTAATTCTTTGCTCCCGAACCCCACAGAAACCCTTGCTATGCAGGCTAGCATAAACACAACGTGGGGCGGTTAGCGGACACAAACCCCAAAGCAGAAACTTGGGCGGTTGGTGGACACACCCAGTGAATGAATTGGGGTGATAGCACACTCACCCAGAGAATGAAGCCCCCCAACCTAGCTGCTTAGGTAGCTAAGAATAAGGTGGGATAAGGGACCCACCCAGCCTGACGCAGGCGATAGCTAAGTGGAAGTTGTGCACCCAAATTATGCCCCAAATACTGCCAGGTATGTAGTGACAAATATTAGTGCAACTTTAACAAGATCTACATTGTCCTGTGCTTGGATCCCAAGCTTGTAGTGGAGTACTATGGGTGGCGGCTAGCTGGGCAGGGACTGCTTGGAGTATTGAAGCAGGTGTCCTGATGTATTGGGTGTAGCAATTGCTGGACCAATGGCCGAGGGTTTGGATAAGCCAAGGGGGCAAGCCGGCCTCTGCAGCAGTAGTTGCAGCCCTGATGCAGAAACTGTGGGATGTATAGGACACTGTGGCGAAACCCAAGGGTTGAAGCTGGAGGCGCAGAATTGAGGTTACTTTGTCCCTAGTGAGAAATTGCCCTGTTGAGGTTTGAACATCAACTTGAGTACTTTTTGTTGATATCTTTCAATATTTTGGCCCTTCATTTATTCAACTTAAAATAAATCATGTCTTGAGACCTAATCTTGTGTGTGTGGTTATTGCACATGTGGTTTATTTTTAGTGCTCGTGCTCGTTCTGAAATGTTAAAAAATCACCCGGGAATTTTCATGCGGGTGTCAATTGGTTAAGTTGTGTATAGTGTATAACTGCAACAATCAATCATGTCGTCATATCTTTCAATGCAGTTCAAAGATATGATCTTTCATATATTCTCTTGTATGCTGAAAGACCGTAAGAAATTTGTCAACTTTGTGTAGGGGTGGGTGAGGACACATATGAACTCCCTTGCTGGGTAGGTGAGGCAAGTGGTCCTTTGAAAATACTAAGAAATTGCCTCTTTCCTATTTCCCAGAGATTTTTTGGGTACTTATAGTGTTTGGTCATTTGCATAATCTAGGGGGTAGTAGAAAGTTATTTTTTTAATCACAGTATCCGAAACAAACAACAAACACAAACACATGGCGTCCCATATGTCATGGTTTTCTACTAGACGACAAAACTCCATACTTGAAACAAAACACACCTTTTAAGAGTTCAAAATGTAGAGAAGCAACAATTTGCTTTTAAAATTTTTCTGGTTTCATAAGGTATTTGCGAACGCAGTGAGCTGAATGAAATATATAGCAAAATCAGACCAGTTTAGGGGGGGCGTGCAACTCTTTCTTGGAAAAGACGGAATAGCTATCTCACTTACATGTCATAAGGTCGTGAAATGCATATAATTTGCATTTGTAAAGTTCTTTATGCAGAGAAGTTCTATTAAATTGTGCTTTAATTGTGGTGATGAGTTACATGTAGAGCCCTTTTTTAATGACCATGCATTACCATTGCCTTCTAACTGTAATTGTTTGAGTGTTTATTTTACTTTCTAGCAGTTTCCAGACTATTCACTGGACATTAAACAACTCAATAAAGCTTGGAAAAGAGTTGATCATCTGTGGTCATAGTAATCAGTGAGTGCAGCCACCTTCTCTTCTCATAAGTCTATAAAAAATGATTTTTACCCATTGGTAGTGTGATTGAGCCATGCACTGAAACAAAGGTAGAGCTTGAGCAGTAGCTTTCTCCATATGAAGAGGATGCAACTTAATAAGTCTTAAATTATTCAATTTTCCATCATCCTTTTTTAGTGTCAAGTAAAAGCTTGTTATTTATTTCTTTGTTTGTTGAAAAATTCCCTGAAGAATTTATTCATTTTACTCTTGCGACAGTTTCTGGAATACTTTGAAAAATGATGATTACATTCACTTCAAAGTTAGAATGATTGAACCATGTGCTCAAACAAATCCCAAAGGCACTGTGCCTTGGTCAACATTTTTCCTTTTATGAAATTGACATAGTTTGTGTAAAAGGCATGTATGAAATGGACATATCTTAATTATTCAATTGTCAGAACTATTATTAACTAAAGGCGGCTTTCTTCAAAGCAAGATCCATTTTCTTAGTAGTCTAACCATTGCAGTTTGCACTCTAACCAGTATTTAAAATTCATTGTTCTTTGAGATTAGTGTCTGAATGATTTCTCAAACAATGGAGTAGCTCAGTTCACTAGTCTCAGAAGATTGAATAACAACATAAGTACATGTATGTGTCACAAAGTCGTGTATGAAATGGACATAACTTAATTATCTATCTGTCAGAACTAGTGTAATATAGATTTAGCTAAGCCTGAAAGCAAAGCTCGTAGGCTGGGTTGCTCAAAGCCTGATTAGGCTAACCCAGGATAAGTGAGAATTTTGATTTGAGTTTTCTTTTTAACTTGGCAGTGAGGTTTTCTGCTTATATTGTTTGGCCTCCTGAGTTTGAATAACCTCAAACTACACAACACATAAGCAGTGAATAACATTTTTATACCAGAAAAATTTATGTTTCGGTTAATGCCCAAGTCGCTAGTGGAGGGAAGGTGCCTACGAAGCCCGGGGGCTGCAACCACAGTCACATCCCCAAGGCGCTAGAACACCCGACTGGCCTGCCCAACCTGCAACCAAGCCCCGAGCCCCCCCGCACCAAGCCCCCTACAGGCACCCGTCACACTCAAGCCAGATGGCATTGGTGGAAAAAAAAAAGCTAAAAAGAGGTGGGGATAGGGCGGAAACGCCGAGAACCGCTAAACTATAATTCAATACACAACGCCACACTAACAGAGGGATGAACACACTGCAAGCACATGGGACAACAACACATGTACTAACCAAAAATACCGCTGGACAATGTCAGCCCCAGGGCTCTCACAACCATATGACTGTTGCAAACGCTAAACAAACGCTAACAGATGGCCAAGGCACTAACAAACGCCTACAAAAACGCTACTGACCAGACTCGCTCCTGGTCATAAACTATGTAAAATTTCATTGAACTATATCAAACGCTACGGAATGCACCAAACGCTAACCAAACGCTCACAGATGGCTGAGACACTAACAACCGCCTATAAAAACGCTACTGACCAGAGTAGCTCCTAGTCATTAACTATGTTAAATTTCATTTGACTATATTTAACTTTTAATCCCTGGTTAGCATCAACCGGCTATGTTCCGAACAACCTGGCCCTCATTACAGAGTAAGTTAACCTGGTTTGAGCCCGTGATCCAATTGAAAAGCTGGTACTTGGTCGGTGGTTAACTTGAAAAAAGAACATTTAACCTTAATGAGCTCAAAACTTGAACCCACAATATGTGCATGTGATACTGGTCAGAGGATATCTTGTTTTGACAGGTGTCAGTTGACCATGAAATGGATGTCCAATATCAAAGATGTATGCTGTTAATTAAGTCCTCGTGTCCTTTTAGCCGGAGTATGGCTGCCATGTTGTGCAACGTTGTTGTCGTCGTCGTCGTGTGTATATGTCCATGAGCAATCCTGCTACCAATTTTTACCATGAGAAAAGCAATCACAAGTTTCTATGAAAATTGGGCTCTGTGGGGCCGCCGGAGCTCCGCTATTATGAACTAAAGGCAGCTTTCTTCAAAACAAAATCCATTTTCTTAGTAGTCTAACCACTGCAATTTACTCTCTAACCAGTATTTAAAATTCATTTTTCTTTCAGATTAGTGTCTGAATGATTTCTCAAACAATGGAGTAGCTCGTCATTACTCTCAGAAGATTGGAAAACAACTTCTTTGCATCAAAGTAGCAAACAGGTGAGTACATGCATGTACAGTTTTATCTTTATCTGAAGTATGATTTGTAGAAGTTACATCCAGACATCTCTAGGTAGAGTGTGTGTTTGTTGTCATGATCCTATCCACTTGATACTACATTGCATCAAGTGTCAGGTCTGATAGCTGACAAGAAAGTGTTGATTAATTTTTCTTTATCTTTTTCAATAGGTCCATCTTCCTGGACGATTACACTTAAACCAGATGGAACAACTAGAAAAAAGATGGGTTGCTGAAGACATTCTCCATATCATATCAATTGGTGAGTACAGTTTGTATTATCTTTAGTTAGTAACAGCACGTTTACATTATAGAATATCTACATAATCATCAGCATATCCTGGATATAACTTGGTGCCCTGCACTTCTAGAACCACCCTGTGAGAGTTATATTTGGGTGTAACCAAGGCCTCTGTTATTTCAAAACATGTGTTGCCAATTGAAACTACAAAAATGTTTCAAAATATGTAACTGGCTTGTGTCACTGATATGTTTCATTGTAAGATGTTCCTAGGATGGGAGTCCAATCAACAGAAATTACAATTATTCAGTCTTTTCGTCATGTCAAGATGGCTCTTTTTTCGCTTTTTCAGGCTCACTTGTTTATTTCAAATGCAATGGCTATAAAACTTGAGGAATTAGGAGAATTATTTTAGTTTAAATTATGAGCTTATTTACACCGCACTTTTTTTTTTTTAACAAGTCACGTGCCCAGTGAAGATTTGGATGTTATATAGTTGTCCCAAATTATCATTAGTATCATTAGAGAAGAAGTATCATTAGAGAAGAAGTGCAGGGGTAGATCATCTTTATGTACATGTAACCCTGAAATTCTTTTTACTTGAAGTTTCATGTACCTGATGCTCCCTTAGAAATGAAAGTAAGGCATCAACCAAAATTTCTGGGAGAAGGTTGCTAGGCAATTTTTTCAATTTTATATGCAGTTTTTCAATTTTACAGTGTACCAAACCATTCAAATATAATTTCCATTCCTGAACTTTAAAACCTGCCGGAAAACCTGCTCAAATTCTCCTTGACTTTTACAACGTGTGTTTTTAAAAATTATCTAGTATTTTTTTGTCTAACAAATTATTCATTCTGATTGGCCGATGCAAATTTATCCCAAACCACTGACAAAAAGTGAAATTGAAAGTGAGTGATAGTTACAACAACTTGATGTAGTGCAAAATTGAGCTTAGACAAACAAAATGAGGGACAGCAACCATATAAGATTTAATGAAAAAAAGCCCTGGGCTTATTTTGTTCAAAAGGCTGTTTTTAGTGGTCATGGTTAATTGCTGGAGGGATTTTTTTGGGGGTGGAATTGGAGCTTATTATTGGAATTTTAAGCTACAAGTTTTAAAGCTACTTAATGTTGGAAAATTTAATGCAAAAATGTATACACTGTTCAAAAAGAAGAAAAGCATAGATCACATCACCAAACGATACCTGAACATCTTAAAGTTTTGTAGCTATCCTGACAAAGCTCTGAAGTCTGTAATGATGAGCGTGCTCAGAATAGTAACTGAGCCATGGAAAGAAAAACTAACACAGCTATTGAAACATTATGAGTGAAACAAAAAGGTACAGTTGCATCTAAAATGATTACAGAAGATATAGAGTTATTTTGTCCATGCATAAAATTACTTTTAAATTGAAGGAAACCTGAAAATAGTAGTTTACTAAGATCGAAAAACACCAAAGAGGTATTAAATAAATAAACCGTAAAGGAAGAAGGATTGTTAAGGATGGAGAAGGTTAACACAGATTACAAATGCCAGCATGAAAATTTTGGTGAAACTTTTCAAGATGGAAAACTGTAAGGTAGCTCCTTTAATTAAAGAGATTTTCATGTTTTGTAGCTGGAAGAAGTAAAAATTTGTGATAAAAGTGGCTCTGTATGCTGATATAATGGCAGTGTGTCTAGACAAAATTTGACAGAAAGCTTTCACAGATTTTCAATAAAGCTGGAAAGAATTTCCACAAGGAAACTTTTGGATGTTTTGTTGTTCACTTCAGTGTCTTGAAGCAAATTACTATTGATCCCAAACATCCTCTCGACTGGCTTAAATTTCACCTTGCCTAGTGGGCTGTTAATTTCATTCTGCAGATTTAAAAAACTGATCACTTGATGCAAAAAATTCATGCATGTAGGCAGCAAAAGTTGAAGTAGCAGCAGCTAAAATGTGAATCTGTGGCAGTTGCTCTTCCACACCTTGTAGTCTACCTCAATCCACAGTAGGAAAAACGATGGCGGCTGTACATTTTACCATAATACCTTGCAAACCTAACACAGCCTTTAAGGCACAAAGAAAGCCAAATTTTTAAAATATTTGTTCCTGTACTAAGGACATTGTGTAGCCTAGGTTCGAAGATTTTGTTACTTTTCTGTACGTTTTTATGAACATTGTTAAGGTTTTCGTGCGCTAAGAATTATGGGTAAATGTACCAGTCGCCATATTTTTTCCTATGGAGGATTCACATACCGTTTATTTTATGGAACTTATAAAGAGTGTTGGTGTCCTCTCCAATGTCGGGCATTTGTTTTGTCCAGGAAAAGTGTTAATCTGATGACCTGAACTGGGCCATTACTGCTGAAATTGTTCAAAATGGAGAAGATCATACTTAAGGCTTTTACATGGGTAACGTGAAGAACTTTTGGGTAAAATTCTGCAAAAGTGGAAATCTCGGCCCCCCTGGACCAAAACTGACCTGGAAGTCGTAGAAGTTTTTTTCTGTCCTGGAGAAGAACATCAACATGCATTGGAGACAAATTTTCCAGGTTCGATGTGCTTTGACATGGGATATATTTTACAATGAGAGGAATTTTACTTGTAAAGCATCTTGAACTAAACAGTGGCCATACTCAGCTAGATGTTTTACCATGAGGAAGCCCAGACAATGGGTACCTGTACTGATTGTGCAGGTTTCCATTGTAGTTGTTTCTAGTTCAACTTTTCCTGCCCGTGTGCATGAAGTTTTCGCATCAGGTGGTAAGATTTCTGAACTACAGAATGAAATTAACGGCCTCCCAGGCAAGGTGAACTCTAAGCTATTTGAAGGGATGTGTTGAATTGATAGTAAAGCCATCACTGCTTCTTTTCTCTTGAAAAATCTTAAGCATTAGGAAGAGTTTGCAAAATACATAAAGCTCCATCTGTGGGAATAATTCTGTGCTTATAAGAGAAACTTTTATAAGAAACTTGTACATACGCTGAATTTATTTTGATCAGTGTATTCAGACAAACTTTCTGTTTACTGGTAATGTGCATGGATTTCAACTAAATGGCCAGAAAAGTAAATTATATAATACCATGTGGAACAGACATTAGAAACCTCAAGTAGCTCATGTTTCAAGAGAAGATATTTAAATTTAATAATACAAATATTATTATGTAAAAAGCTTAGAGTCACAAATTAGTAGGATACAGATGTTGCGCAGCTTTCGAGTTCACAGCCTGGCTAACATAGGCAGAGATGACATAAAATGTATTTAGTTCACTAGCATCAGGTGGAGGTCTGCCAAAAACAGTGCCCTAAAATAAGAAAAATCTCAGGACTCCTGTAGATCTGCTTAATCATAGGCTACCATCTTATGCATACATCCAACAATGTCCAGTGTTATAATGTAATCTTCAACAGTTTTGGTTTTTGAGACAAAATAATTCTGTGAAATGATTGATTGACGAAAGCAGCAAAATCCACATTTGGTGTATGAATAATTATTAGCTGAGAGTTTTGTTCTTCTCTGGTAACTTCCAGAAATTGATACAGAAATGGCAATTTATAAAATGCTTTTAATGTAGTTAATTAAGTCATGTCACTTAACGGTGCTTCTTGGCTCAGTGTACCGTTAAGGTGTAATGTCTTCGTGAAACCTAAATTTAGGCTGATACCAACTATTTGCAGAAGTATCAATTAACAGCAAAAGAAGACAAGTCATATAATAGATTCTTGTATCTGCTTACCACCAGCATAAAGTGTATGACAACTAATTAGATATCAACAGTCTCCCCTTCAGAACACATCCAGTATTCATAGCATAATTGTTCCAGAAAATAGATAAACAGCTATTCTAAACCAAATGAAATCTCATGTAGAAGCTGAAGAAAAAAAATCATCAATGTCCATCTTCTCTGTGTCCCATGTTGTGCGTCTTGGGGTTAAGACTATTAAAGCAGCTCAAATGAACTTTTAAAAAATTACATATTTCTGTTTAGAGACCTAGATCTGGTTAGAGCAGGCATCATTGCTATTTTGTGATTTCTTTTACCTACATTAAGTGGCCATCTAAGACAGATGCTAAGTTTTGCTAGCAGTTCAAAACAGACCACGTGGAATGCAGTTTTCAATATTCTTTCAATTTTACAATTTGCAACTTGTCTCCAGAAATTGATGTCTAATTTCTGTGCTCATTATGTATTTAGCTCTTATTAACCGAGCAGGAGGTCTGTATGGGAGACCGACTTTTTACAACTTTTCCACTGCAAAACATTACCGGTTTAGACGCTGGTCTAGATGGGGAAATCTAGACCGCTTTCAATATCAATTTCAGCCAATCAAATTCGTGAATTTGGTAGTTCCCAGTCCTTGTGAGACAGAGCCATGTAATAAATAAGCTTCATTAATGAAAGTGAGCCTCATTTTCACGTTACTTTGAGTCGTCCTTTGAGTGATCAACTTCCAGTTTCTTTGTTATGTGTATTGACATTTTCTTGATAAACCACTTAATTCTCAGAACATACATAATCAAAACACAATCTGTTATGAGAATTGCTATGGGGATATTGTAACTGAAAGAGTTGACTTCAAACTTAGTAACTTATTTCTTTGTCCAAACTGAGGCGGTTATTATGGTTAATTTTGCTTAACTTATAATTCGAAATTTTCTCTAATCTGTTTTCAAACAAGCGGGTCTAGATCCAAATACCTGATGGATAATGCGGGGTTGTGATGGTGGAGCCGGGAGGGTGGGGTTCGGAAGGACTGCTTTTTGTTTCAGTTTGTGCGTCCACCAATTTATATCCAGGATTAGGGGGTTCACTATATTTGCTAAAGGCATTTAAGTGGTTTAAGTGTATGATCAATGTCTTGACCATAACAGCGCTTAGAAGGGCTACATGGTTAATTAGGTATTCTGTATTTTTTCAGTATTTTTAATTTGAAAAAAACTCGAAATGATAGTTTGCTAAAGCAGGAAAACTTCAAAGGTAGAATAAACCAAAAAGGAATAATAAATAGTGGACACTGGATGATTGAAACACATTGCAAACTGCAAATAGTGAAATGTAAGGTCATGATTCACTAAATTGCAAAAAAAAAGTTAGAAAAAAGATCATTGATCAAGGAACATTAGCTTGATGCATTTTCCACCGAATTCGCAGAATTTCATTGATTTGAGTGAAGGAATAAGCCCAGTTTTATTCCACCACGCAAAGTGCACAAAATAAACAAAACATATATTATTACCTGATGGGATGAGGTTGAGAAGGGCCTATTCTAGCACATATTGTCTTGATGTATCAAAATTATCACAACTTTCAGAAGTGTACAATGTGGCAATCGGTATAGAATAGTCAACCATGACCTTAGGACACTGTCTTGATCTACCAACAAATTCTTCAATGTTAAGGTGGTAGGTCACAGTTTCCAGCACTTTCCGGCACTTATACTTTGACGGATCAGTGGTACAACCCCTTATTATTTGACAAATGCCTTTAGAACAATTATTGATCACTGAAATTAAAATTACTTAAATTTTCAAGAATTTAAGTTGACTTTTAACCCTCTTTGGAGATTTTTTTTAACGATTGTAAAAATTTATATCTTGACATGCTGATCACAATTTGAAAAAATCAAACAAACAAACAAACAAACAAATGGGGGACTTAGGTTACTTAACTTTCAAGAATTTAAGGTGGCTCTTAACCTTCTGGAGGTTTTTGGAAAAAGGCTTATCTGCATATGCTGATCACAATTCGATGACACCAAGTTGAGGAAATTGAGCTATGAGACCTTTAATTGAGTAACTACACCTTTGAGCTTAAATTAGGCGTGCATCTAACGCGTTACACCGTTTCCATGGGAATCTGTTTTGCCATGAAGTTGAGAGTAACCTGTTGACCAGGGACTGGGTATTTGACTGAGGGCGTTATTATTGAAGTATCGACTAATCAAGAGTGGAAATATCGATCCGTCAACGTCCTGGAAAGATCTGGTAACTGTTTTTAGCCACCT
Organism: Orbicella faveolata; assembly: GCF_042242905.1. Taxonomy (NCBI): domain Eukaryota; kingdom Metazoa; phylum Cnidaria; class Anthozoa; order Scleractinia; family Merulinidae; genus Orbicella; species Orbicella faveolata. The sequence continues at coordinate 15,655,785 of NW_028301536.1, read as the reverse complement.
TAAATTAAAAGGAGTGTATGGAAATAAGTTAGGGCTAGCTAAATGAGGGTACGCTATGCCGAGGTTCGAACTAAACCAGAATTACAGAATATTTGGCTACAAATCGGAAGGTACATTCCTTAGTGCACCTGATTGAAAGGGAAAGACAAAATTCACACAAAATTAGCAGCGATTAAATTTTAACATTTACTCCGAGATTACTATTTTTACCAAGCTACAAAAGTTCACATTTGTTTTTTGTTTCAAGCTGTAGACATTTTCCGAGATTTTGATTTGTTAAGCGATTGTGTCCTGAAATCATTTCCTGAATTGAACGAGTAGCTGTACACGTTGATAACTGGTACGTAATGGTAATAGCCTACTAATATTTGTTGAGAAAGCATAGACAAATGTTATTCAAGAGAGTGGTTGCACAAAATATCCTGAGGTATTTAATAAATTTTCTTTTTCTTTCAGGTTGAAAGATAACTCCACAAGGTTCAAGAAATTTATTGATTGAAATAAAATGTCTTAGACGTCTTCAATTGATGATTGCTTTCAAGATAAAGTTGACCTTCATGGACAAAAACAAATCGAAAAAAACCTAAGTCTTTTGGTTGTAAATAGACCGAAAGAGAAAATCGAAAAAAAACTAAGTCTTTTGGCGGGAAAAAGTTTCTTTGATAACAGTATTGCGCTTTTAAAATGGCCCAGAAAATAAAACGAAAAAAAAACTAAGTCTTTTGGCGGGAAAAAGTTTCTTTGATAACAGTATTGCGCTTTTAAAATGGCCCAGAAAATAAAACGAAAAAAAAACTAAGTCTTTTGGCGGGAAAATTGTCCTTAGAAAAAAAAAGTCTGCACTTTTGAATGGTGTCTGATTTTGAGTCAAAAATATACTAAGTCTTTTGGCGGGAAAAATCTTGCCTTGTGCAAACGGATTTGTCCCATCAAAAGTCAAAGTACATGTTTGATTTCTGGCTAGACTGTTCAAAAGTGCAGAATTTTTTTTCTTTTTGGCAACCCTTCATAGCAAAAAAATTGTAAAAGAGATAGCCTACATTTCGACTAGTTTCCAGGCCCTTTTAAAAGCGCATTTTTTTGTTTATCTATGCAGTCAAAAAGAGACAATAAACAAATCAAACAACAGTTGTTGTGAAAGTTTTTACTTCTTTTCAAGCACTAATTGTTAATTACAAGGTGGTTTTTAATAAGTACAAAACATTTTTTTACAATACTCGAATACAAGTAGAAGTTATACAACAAATCAATTTTCTAATTGTGGATAACTCGAGTGCGAGGTTAAGACAAAAACTTGTAAAACATCTTAACTGAACTATCAGCTTTAGACTGAGCGAAATTTTCTAATTAGAAATATGACTAAGTCGACTAACTGTTGCAATTGAGCGAAGTTGCTAAATCTTGTTGTGAGACCTTCGTGCAGAAAAATTATTTGGACGATTCTAGCGAACTTGTATTCCAGAAGTTTTAAAAGCAGTTTTCCAATGACTCGTCAAAACAAAATAAACTCTAGCAGGAATCACTGCCGTCACAGAATAACATTGTAGAACATGCAATCAAAACATGTGTTGGTCGCAAATTCTATCACGCTACTTTATGGCGGCAGTAATTCGCTCTGAAATGTTAAATAGTGTTGACAAATGCCTTTGCGTTGTATTAAGAAAGTTTTTGAATCAATGCGAAGCACACTCGTTCTTAGGATTTCTTTCGACAGTCATTGGAAAACTGCGCTTAAATACTTTGAACCTAAGTATCACGTCGACTTATTCAAGACTCTCAAAAATCACACTAAGAGAATTGATCTTTCTTGCTCCTTTCGAGTGACTTGTCATTTCAAAATGCTTTGCTGTTTGCTAAATTCGCAAGGTTCAAATTGCGAGACAAGAACATTCTGAATATTCAAATTTGCTGAACTAGTTTGTGAAAAAAGCCTAACTCTTATGGCTTCTTGTGGACGAGCGGCGAATGTTATCGAGAAAAAATTGTCACCGGTAGCTAAATTACAGATATTACCTCTAGAATTACTCTGTGAATATCTTATTTCTATAAGCGTTCTTGTCTTCTTTCTTCTTGACTGTGATCCACATCATTCTGCAAGCATCGACACTGAAAGTGAGAACAAATATACGTGTTAAGATACGGACGAATATGAACAAGTTTAGAACTATGGACGCACAAGAGAAACATGTTAATCGGTTCTTTTGCTTGTCGTTTTGTACAGATTGTGGAAAACGGTTTTATTGGTGACATCGCCGTAGCTCGTGTATTTTCGTCTAAACGGGTGAATAATTTCATCTAAATGTTTTAGTTTGTTATGTGCAAATGGATGAGTTATCTGACAACAGAATGTGCGTGTTCTTCCTTGTGTTCATGTTTATTGCAATAATTTTCGTATTTTCCATCTTGAATGTACATTTTCAGTTCAAGATCGAAGGTAAATTCTTCCTAGTGACCTCTATACATTTCTTTCACGGGAGTTCTGAGAATTGGATGTTCCATCAAGACGATATTACCTTTTTGATTTTTACGTCACTGTGTTAGCCCTGTTAACTTATGTACAATGTATTGGTGATATTGTAATGAGAAAATACAAGTTGATCATCTGAAAACACAGTCAAAGACGCAAGGACGTACTTAATTGGAAAACAAAATCATATTTTTAGACAATTTCATGTTAAATCAAGAACTTTTCCTAGCTTTAAGCTCCGAGGACAAAAATAATAATAATAAAAAATAGTTAACTCGATGATGTTATTAATGAGAAGCCACGAATTTTTATCAACTGTAGCGATCATTTGAATTTTAAACAACGTTTTAACGAGCTAAGAAAGAAACGATTGTAAGAAGTCAAGTATTATTTCTATTGGTAAAACTTTGGTAGAAAACAGAAGAAAAACAATGGCATTTTTTCCTTCACAGTTCGGTTATGTGCTTTTTAAACGCGAAAGTTGAACACGAAGGCTCCCCATAAAATGAATTTTCTCGCCCAAGTACATTTAACTCCATCTAATTTGCATTTCTATCCCCTTCGTGCAGGGCGAAGCTTTGCAAAATTATTGTACTCCATTGAGAGCTAAAAACGAAACGATTTCTAAAACGTCAATTTTTATATTTTTTTATTCGTAAACATTCTGCGGACAATTGCCAGCTTTTTTCTTCCAGAAGTTATGCTTTCTAAAGGTGAAATTTAAACACGATGGCGCGTACTGGAATTAACTTTCTCACCTTATATTCGACACCATCTAATCTGCATTTTAATTTTGCACGTGGGGAACGAAGCTTTTCAAAATTATTGAAGCAACCCTGCCATTTCTTAGCTCTCCTCGTTCATTCAAGGATAATAAATGAGAATAAAAACTTTCGAATGAAGTGCAAGTAAGAACGTCTAGAAAAAATTGTCAAATTCTGCTCTTTTGGAGTGAACTTGAGTGAAGTTGTAGTGAACTTGAGTGAATTTGAATTTCGCGGCAGTTGCGTCGGTGTAAACACTCGCGCTGGTTATGACAATATTTTGAGTCAAAATCCTTTCTACTTTTGCCAGTTTAGAACGTACTGCTTGTTTTAGAATAATCACAAAAAAAATAAAAAATAAAACGTAGACAAGAACTTTATATTTTACGGACGACTGATTTTCAGCCGATTGTTTCAATCGTTGCTGATTGGCTGATGAACCCTGGGAATCCCCATCCGTGCTGTTTTGTTTACATTCCGATCATACCATTGTTGGTTGCAGATTCTGCTATCAAAAACGTCAAGCGGCAATTATTGAAACAACTGGATTTGCTCCTCATAAAATGAACTATGCTTAAATTGGCTAAAAGCTGGTCTTTAAGCAATTTTTGTTGTTGCTTGATTTTTACTTGACCCAACTGTACAAAAATTTCTCTCGGTGTCGATATAAATTTTTTCTCTTAACAACGAATTAACGAAGCTTATATGGCACGCGAAGATCTCCTAATTGTAAAGGGATCAGTTTTACGAATTTCATTGCTATTGCCAGAGATTGTAGGGAAACCAGTCTAAAAATGCTAGTGGTATTCTTAAAGAATGATGAACACAAGAAGAATTCATTTACAATAAAATTTACTTCTTTCCAGTGTAAAATATAAATTTGAAACTGCGACGCGTTTTGGACTCGAGTGTCTTGGATTAAAATCTTACGAAACCGAAGTATCTCGTGACTGTAAAATGTACAATGTTTCAATTAGTTCTCAAACAAATTTATTGTTTATGGTTGTGGTAAAAGTGCAAGGTTGTTTGTTGGCTGTTTACGTTCAAATTGAGTTCTAAATTTCTTCCGATAATTTGTCAATTTTTGAAGAATACATTCGAATTCATCAGGGATTATCTAATCCCGACATATATATCTTCAGACAATTTTGAGATTTAATTTGCGGTTTTGATTTTAGTCAGAGGCAAAGAGATCTAAAGTTACTGTTTATTATCCTTGTGATTATGATGAAAAAGAATTTTGAAAAAATAAAATTATGTCCATCGTCAGTGGTGAGACGTTTACTGCGTTGATTCTCCATTGAACTGAATTTTGAAAAGTAAAGTTAGTTAGGCTCCTTCCTGCATTCAAACAGCGTACGTTTCGACCATTATCCTTTGTCAGTGAAAGTCCTTTTTGAAATGCTTACTTTAATTTCAGAGATTGAACTTTGTTTTCGCTCATCCTCGAGTATGAATGTTTGGCTAGTCATCATATGAATGACCTCGTCAGAAAAACAGAATCATACGAAGAAAAAAGTTACAAAACCAAAAGACAAGAATCGTACAAGTAACTGAGTGACTGGGAAAAGGAAAACGTCCACAGTTTTTTTGGCTTCTGACGTGCACATGTAATTTAAGGTCCTGAAGGCGAAGAAGATTTTTAATAAAGAGATTCAGTGTTCTTCGAGATCGAAAACAAAACTGAAAAACCACCATTCTCTTTTTATTTCACACTAGATTTGTTTTTCCTAAATTAAAATTCAATCTTTCGATATTAAAATGTTCTTTCCCCAGAATATGACCCTGATATTCACCTTCGCTGAACAACTTTTCTACACTTGATGACAAGAAAAGGACATTCAGTCACTTTATTTCATTTCTCTGTATTTACTTGTCCTACATTGATTTGAAAAGCAGCTTAAAATCTTCACCTTGTAATTCTGGTTTGTATTGTATCTTTCAGTTTAATTTTTGAGAGTTATCCATATGTAACTGATTCCTGCCGTACCAATACATTGCAGTGCTTGTGTGTCGTTCATTCTCAATACGTTGCATTGGTTACATATAACATACTTGTTTTGAATTTCTTTGGAAAACGTCAAGAGTCTATTTGAGAATTTGTGTTACCTTATGTACTTTATAAAGTGATCAACTTGTAATTTCTTCTTAGAATATATCGACGCATTGCTATGAGAGCAGTAGCCACATGTACACTTTGCTGACCTATTTCAAGTAGTAAGTCCCTTTGGCTCACCTTCACTCAATTCATTACATGTGTTGTATTCCAGTGCCTCCATGCCAGTGTCTTGCAAGATTTGTCTTCCATTGCGCTTCATCTGAAAGTGAGAAAAACAATCGACGTGAGTTTTTACTTGTTATTCCTAAGCGAAACTTTCTCGATACATTGTCATGGAGACGAATTACGAAAATCTATTTAAACAGATTTGGAAAAAAGTCAGCGATCTAATTTGAGAGATCTTGGTTGACTTTAAAATGTTATTAGCTCTTAAACCAACAAACGTAATCAGCATCTGAAGTCTTCCAGCGATATATCAATGGGTCACGGTTGCAGCAGTAGCCATATATACATATTGTTGACCTATTTTCCTGCTAAAGCTTACCTTCGTTCTAAGCAATTTGGTTTAAGTCTCCCAAAGAAAATGTCTGGATAATGCTTCTTCATCTGAACCTGAAAATAACGAGGCCAAAATAAGTAAGTAATCACACATCCATTTAAGAACTACTCCAGTGATTCTGTCGAGCCTCTTCCAGGGGCTGGACCATCGAATGTCTTATCTATTTTGGCATAAGGGACTGCCATACTGAAAGCGTATCGTCATTTAAATTTTGCGGGCCTGTCTGTTTAAATCGGAATGTTTATGATAGCCTACCTTCATTACAAGTGCTTTCTTCTCCCACTCCATGCCTTGTTATGATGTCTCCTTGACTGTTCTGCAGCTAAAAGTGAAAAAAAAAAAAAAAAAAAACAACGGAATGAGTAAATTATATCCACCACAGTCTTGGTTTCACTATGGGCGTCGATGTTAATATGGCATTGTAGTAAATACACAGGAGAGCTTCGTTCTACAATGAATTTTCATTTTGCATTAACATCGTTGTGCATGTTTGACGGTGAGAGAAGCATATTCTAGCAGGAGCCATAAGCGGGGACGGAGACCGTAAGTCTCGGGATTTGCGCGCACCTATGATATGGGACAATTTTTCTATTTTTAGAACAAATTGCGCCATCCTGACGTCATATATCCGCGCGGATTCACGCACATGTCAGGGGGCTCTCGCGTGGATGTTGTCACGTTGCGTGATCAAATGGTGAGAGTTGAGAGATTCTCTTCTCTTTTTCACAGCGATGGCAGGGAATAAGGCAGGGAATACGAACCAGGGCGCTTATATGTAGTTTTATGCTCTGAGCTAACGGAAAAGGTGGGTTTTTCAGGGTCATAAACAAGACTTCAATCTCGCGCTGGGAATGAATAATAAGATCTGCTCGCGCTAGTTGTAAGCTTACGCGTATGCTTAAGAATATAGCAAGAAAACTCTCTACTCTGGTATCGAGCTAATTTGTGAGTTTCTCAGACAATGTTTAATCATAACCAAAACCTGTTTTGATGGTTTCTTATTGTCTCTGCTTGTTTGGTGAGTTTGCAAAAGTTTTTGAAAGGAAAGTCTGACGCGTACAATTAGCTCATTTGCGTAGTGCATGCAGCTCGTGCACTTTCAAGTCCGAGTCGGTGTTTTCAATTGTCAACAAATCTTGACAAAGATTTCTTTCGTTATCTTTTGTGCTGAGATGCTGCAACAAATTTCACGAATGCAAAAAAGGCTACTAACATCATGTGTGTTTCTTCAACATAAGCATAGTGAAGTCTTACACTGCGAAAATGAAAATAGACAAGGAGTTTTGATAACTCGATCATCAAAATCGAAATCGTTATTCCAAGTTGATTAAAGAAAGCGTCATCGTAACTTTGCTGATTGTTTCTGCTTTATTCACATATTTTCAGTTTAGCTTTTAATATGTTCTCAAACATTTATCAATCTTAAAAATATTTAAAAACTATAGAGCTATTGTTTGAGTTCGATGTACGCTTTCACACGAAAGTGCGGCGGAAGTACAATTTGCCATGTTTACTAACTGTACAAAACACGCATCGGCGGGCGCTCAAATTCATCGACAACAGAGAATTTACTGGAGTTTTACACGAATAAAACTGAGCAGTATCTACGGACGTAAAGTTATTAAGCCTTGATGAAACATCAAGCGTTGTTCACAATTCAAGCGAAACTCAAACTAGCAATTATTTTGTTTTACTTTTCGGTCGCGATAGACTGACAAATTCCTCGCAAGCGTGTGGCAAGAGGAGTTAGGAAACTATGAAGTCCTGAAGCTCTGCTATATCTAAATATATCCAGCTAGTTTTTTGCTGTGTAATGGAAAAGCTGTTAATCTTCAACATATGTGAAATTTAAAGTGGAGTAATGTACAGCTCATGTGAAAGAAGCATCAGTCGGAACACAACTTGGTCAGCGATATATATAAGCTTACTGCGGAACATACCTAAATTCGACACTGTCTTACTTCACTCAAACTGGAGCAGCTCACGACGAAAATACTTAAACAAAATTCCAACAGACGTAAACGCGTTGAGTTGTGGGGCAAAAACATGAAACATTTCGGGAATTTCGGACGCCATTTCCTCCGCGCGATATCCGCAAAAATCCTCGCAGTATGTACGCGCGTGTGCCGCAGGTGATGGCGCTATTTGTTCTAAAAATAGAATTATTGTCCCATATCACGGGGACAAACTTGAAATGGCGCGCGCTTACGGTCTCCGTCCCCGATTATGGCTCCTGATTCTAGATAAAGTAGAGAATTGAGAAATTAACTGTTTTTGTTGCTGTTTGAGGAAATCAGGTTGTTTCTTACAGAAAACTGCTTTAAGGTAAAACATGACGAAAATGCAGCCATGCTCTATTGCCGGTTCACTGAAAGATCTGTTCTAACGAAAGGAATAACATGGTTGGTGTAAATAAACGGAAAGAGTTTGCCCTCGAAAACGGTTCCTTGCCGCCATTAGCTGATGAATTACAGTAAACATTACTTGGTAGAATTGTTTCGTTTCTTGCACGTAGCTTACTTTTCCTTAACCACACAGTGCCCCACAATTGCAACTCTTACCTCGCCGGGTTTTCGGGTGTCTCTGTTGAGTAAACTCGGGCTTCAAGCTACCCCCGTTAGGTTCTCAACACTTTGACAGCAATGGTCAGAGAACTTCCATATCTATTACAAAAGTTTCTTCCCTCGAAGAAGTCAGACCGTTACGACCACAAGGAACCGAAGAATAAAATGTAAATGAGTTGCGCTATCGAGACCGAAAAAAGTCACACCTGAAGCTTTGCACGTGTAAATTGCAGAGCGAGGGTCAATTGTTGGGTTGAATTAATTCTAAAATAAAAACCAGAGAAAACATTTATTATTGCTAATCAGAGAAACATTATTAACACTGAATAATTCCATGGTCGCAGAAAATCATGAAGACAATCGTACCATCGTGGGTTGCTTTTGTTATCTCGACTGACCTGAGCACCTGTCATTTTTATGCAACTTTTTAACCCCTTGATATTTGAACTTGTCAGAATATTTTAAGAGTAGCTTTTCAAGCAAACGCGCGGTGCTAGCCCGTAAGTATTTACGTGTCATATTCCTAATATGGTCATCCGTATAAATTTTTTTGTTTCCCATTGCTCTCTTTCTCGTAAAAGCGAGTCTGTCAGATAGTCAAAATAAAAAAAAGAAAGAAAGAAAGAAAGAAATAAAATGAAATAAAAGCAGACAAACTAACAAGTAAAAAGTTCTAAGTAGGTTTGAATATACCCATCGGCGCAAGTGACACTCTAAAAGGTGTTCGAAAACATCGTTATGTGGATTGATTTAGATGTCAAAGTCACTTGGAAATGCATATGAAAAATGTTAAACTTGGACACACCCGAAAAGGGGCAATAAGTATTTGAATTGTTTTGGGATCGGACGGGTGATGGACGAAACACATTTAAACGATGGCCTATAACATGTAAATTGTGTTTAGTTTTCTCCTGTCTTTGTTGATGACCTTACTAGGAAAACTCAGTAGAATTTGCTTATGAACAGATCTCCTGCCATTATATGTTATCTATCTGATCAAATGGATGTAAGTGAAAGCTACTGGAGAACAATAAAAGATCGTCTTACCAAAATGTCTGAAAATGTTTACTATACAGTTTTAAAGTAAATTTAGAGTTCTAAATATATAAATGTATAAATGGTTTACGCCGAGGGTAATGGTAAAGAAAATATCCATAGCCACAGCTCCAGGAAAGGTCATTGAAAATTTCGGAGGCCGGGTTGGGGGTCTCAAACGCCAAAATTTTAAAAGAAAGTATAAAGCTAGACTGGAATTTCTAGAGGGGTAGGGTGGGGAGTCAGGGTTGAAACCCCCCAAAGTAACATTTGTGGCAGTTATGGATATCCTATGAAGCAATATTTCAGAGCGGAAAAACGTAATAAGCGTGTGTGAGTTTTGGCTGCGTGCGCAGGCTCCCAGTTTGGAACTTAAAAAATGGCGGGAATTTCGTAGATCGTGTAAACAAGAAAGGTTACGAACTTTATATGCGTTCCCAAATTTCCCGGTAAGCAACAACATTAATTTTAACGTCACTAATGCAAAGCTGGTGTATTGTTTTCGTGGGGAATCAATTTTTATTCGGAAAAAATAACCTAAAGAAGGTTTCCGAACCTTTTATTTTCCGACAGTATACAGGAAATTTCGGAGCGAAGGCAAATTTTTTTCCAAAGACACTCTTTGCATATTGCATTCATATAAGCATGCTACTGAATATATAAGCAAGAGAAATATGCAGTCCGATGTTTCTTCCACCATTACAGTCTGCATTGTTACCAGCATTACTACCTCAAGTACGGCTAGGGACGAGCGGAAACCTGCACAGCACGTTTTTCCGCTCTAAGAGCAATATTAGTGGGTCCGTTAATACATGGCGTGTTTAACGCGCGAGGCAAGTTGGCGAAATATAAAAGAGGGCTCGAAAGCGAGTGCGGAATAGTCTGAACCTGACTTAGGAGCTCAAGTCAGTGTTGTTACGACAAGGACAGCCTTTCTTGTGCTCTCCACAAGCCATAATGAAAACGCAAATGAAATATAAGATTTATGTGAACAAGCCATTTCAATTTCTAAAATTTAATCTTCGATGTTACATTTGATAGTATAATTAACAAGTTATTGCACAAAACCGTTTCAGTAAAATACTCCCTTATACTAAAGAACACAATTCAAGTTATTGTTCGAGCGCTAATACTTAAGTAAAGAGGAATGCACGTTTTATAATGGTAATAGGACTGAGTGGAGTCCAATTCGGTCTGTAATCATACGAGTGATTAACAAAATCGGACGACCGCGAAGCGGGAGTCCGATTTGTTAATCACGAGTATGATTACAGACTGAATTGGACGACACGATGTCCTATTACCAATTAATCATAACAATTACAATTTCCCACAAAAGTAAAAGTTTCATTTGATAAAGAGCTTTGTATTGTCATTTTAAATATCGTAAATTATAAAATATGGAGAACAGCTCGCAAAATGGCTGTCAAGTCTCTTTCAAAACAGTCACCAGAGACTAAACCTCCACAATTTTACAAAGTCAGTCTCAGTCAGTGGTTACTATAGTGATTGCAATCAATGTTGTGATTGGTAGATTTAGTGGAGAGGACTTAAAATGATTGGCTCATGTAACTGTCCGATTACAAGTGTCCGATTACAGCCAACTGTCCGATTACACTGTCCGATTACAACTTTGCAGATTAATTAGAGCAAAATACAGCAGTTTATGCACCAATCACATTTGAGGAAATTGTAATTGTTATGATTAATAATGGTAATAGGACTGAGTGGAGTCCAATTCGGTCTGTAATCATACTATTGATTAACAAAATCGGACGACCGCGAAGCGGGAGTCCGATTTGTTAATCACGAGTATGATTACAAACTGAATTGGACGACACGATGTCCTGTTACCAATTAATCAAAACTATTACAAAATTCGAGAAACGAACAAACCATCGATTGAGCGCTGAACTATTAAACGTCGTTGTGAATGCTGAAAGACACAGCAGTTTTCCCAACAAAGTGCACCGCAACAGCGCGCGCAAAATGACGCGTACTGTCTAATTACAAGCATGACGCGTACGCTGTCCAATTAATGCTCAAATCGGGCTGCTGATAGCCAATCACGTTCGAGAATTTTGTTATAGTTTTGATTAACTTGGATATTGGATAGGCTGTGTTCTTCCGGGAGACTTAAATGAGGATGAGCTGGGAATTTCTCGCTTTCTCACGACGCACAAATTCCCATTCCGGGAAGTAGCTGTCGTTTTTAAAAGCCGCTACAGTTAATTAAAAATAGCAAAGAGGCAATCTTGACTTCAAAACAGACAACACGACAGCGGTCTCGACCTAGTCATTCTCGTTTTCACCTGCGCGTGCCATCGTCGGTGGTGTCCCGTGGCCTTTGTTAAATCTTTCTCCACGCACAAGCACGACGTGCAAATACAGGAACTTGGAGCGTGTTTAAACTTCTCTGTACTTGTACAGTTGGCCCAAAAAGTTTGCTTATGTAACCAAGCATGTGGGGGAAACTTTGTTTACAGCATTTCACTCACTAACATAAGAAATATCAACATCACATATCAACTGCGTAAGTTGTGTGTATAACTGCGATGATCATGTCTTTCATTATTATGTCTTCGTCATTGATAATGGGGCAAAATGTATACAATAATGCCAGTAAAGATCACCCCAATAAGGCCGAGTAATACAGGCAACATTTTGTGGAGGAGACATGGGTGCGGCTCGTCCCTGTTTCTTCCCGCCTCGGGTTTGATGATAACACTGTCGGACCCTCCTATGTTCACACTTAGTGCCCGAGCACGGTGCCCGACTAAGATTCTCGCTGGGCACTAATGTGAACACACCTTTTTTCAAATACTCACACCAGAACTTGGGTACCTGGACTACAGTGCTGAACACAACATTAGTCTCCATTGCCTTCTCGAGTTCTCGCCTTTTCAATTAAAGATGGCAACGGGAAGGACATCACGATAGGGTCAACAGGACAGCTCATATCGATTTTAAAGGATACAGTCAGCAGGTGCACATGCGCATTACATATCAGTTCATAGCTAATCTGCATATCACAGTGACGCGATCCATACTGTTTTTAACCAAATGTGATAAAATGATAGCATAGGATGGGCAAAAGCACACCCAAAAACAGGTTTGTCAGTAAACAATTGTAAATCAAGCAAAATACTGCGAAGATTGAAGCGGATTTCTAGATGTACTCAACGCGTATCTTTGATTTCAGGTTGAAGTGAACTCTTTTCAAAGTGAGAAAACTAGTGTCCAGGTCAGCGCGGTCCCAAAGCTGATTATGTCCTTTTAAATCATTTTTTCACTCGTTTAGTGTTTATATCGACGAACATTTTTATCGATAAGCTGTTCATAAACTTCGCCCCAGACACCTTTGCCTTAAAATAGAGATTTTTTTTGATCTAAAACAACACCTTAATTTTAGACTTAGTGGGGATGCAGTATGGTTTATAATATGCGATATTATTGCATAGTCACCAACTTGGATTTTAACGGCAGAAAATTACCGAGAGGAATTAAGAAATTTCAAATTCGAACTAAGCTGGTGAACCTACATTGAGAAGTCCAAGGTTAAGCAGAAAGGAGGAGGGAATGTTTTCTCTATCTTGGTCAGCCTAAGTTTCCGGTCAAGAACTTCCTTTGCTTACGATTTTAATATGTGGTTTTCCTGTCCTTTTGCAGCGTTTAACAGAAAATGTACGTGGGACAATTAATAAAGGATTTACGACGACAGAAATTTCTTTAAACTTAAAATAATGATTGCTATGGTTAAAGTGGACAACCTTAAATATAAAACTGTTAGATTATCTCGGGTACCGCCCAAATAGATCACACACTTCACACAAGTCTCAACTGATTTTCATGTTTATTTCATATTAAACAATGAACGTATTTAACTCCGTATTTAATAGACTGGATTGGATCAGGCCCCAACGGAGGCCTGGATAACAGTGATCTGTCCCATGTGACGTCGGTTAGAGAAGTTGTTATTGCGCGTGCTCATGTAACAGTACTCCCCAGGCTTCGTGATGCGAAAACACGGCGGGTTGCAGGAAGCCGGGGCGTTGTTTAGCTGAGCCTGGAGGTTGTCAGCGGTGTAGCAGCCTTTGTTGAGGTGAAGATTCAACTTTGCAGCGTTAAATTCATTTACATGGTCAACCACTTCAAGAGGCAAGCTGTGACAAGCTGCTGGCTTGAGAGAGCTGCATCCTTCTTTTACCCAACACACGTTGGTGCGATCCGTTCCTGAAATAAAAAAGGTATCAATTTAAGTTCGTGCATTATTGGTTATTTTTCCTTCCAGACTACTGCATTGAAATACTTTGGGCAATACGTCTTTCCATGGACTCGAGGAAACATGCGGATTTTAGAACTTTGAGGCACTACTGATACTCAAGGGTTCGACCATTTACTATACATTTCTGACTGTTTTCTAAAATAGAGATAAATCATTAAAGTCTAATTCCAAGTAGTTATAATGCACACTGGCACTAGATCCCCTGATTTGTTTCAGGTTCCGTATGCTCAATACATTGCAACGAAACTGAACTAAGCAGTTGTCCTATTAAACGGTATTTTTACTGAAGTTTAATGTCTCTTTTTTTAGAAATTTATGGCAAAATGTCTGCTTACGTGCTGTCCCTTCACCGTCGTTGTTTTGATTGTTGTTTGAACCTGCAAGATTGAAAACATGCACAAAACCTTAATTCTGAAGTGGTGTTAATCTAACCCTGAAGTGTCATCTCAGAGTCACAATTTTATTTGTCCTCTTCATTCTTCCATCCTATCTAATTTCACCGTCATACCAACGTTCGTCTGCGCAATCCAGTTAGTAAAATTATAGTAGGAATTTACAATAAATAATTGTGTTCTCACCAGACCAGACGAAACATAGCACATCATGTGTTGTAACTGTAATGCGTTCAGGAGTGAAGCGATATTCCATGGCTGGATAGGCCTGCACAATGTTTCCTCTCTTTCCCATTCCTCCGATGTAGTATATGTTGGATTGCCGATATTTTGCAGGGAGATGATTTCGCGGCTTTAGGAGGATCACGTGACTTCTGTCCTGGAATGTTCGGGCGAGCTGCGCGGTGTTCAAAGCGAGTTGTAGCTCAGTTTTACCGTCAACTGCTTTTGTTTTTGGGTCATTTTTAACCCTGCAGAGGCAAGAAAAACAAGTCTAAAGAATAAACATAAACAGGAAGCATAAACAAGTAAGCATAAACATAAACAAAAAGCATAAACGGGGGTGGGGACTATATTTCGGTGGGAGATTTTAACCTATTTGCGTACGGAGTTTTTAATTTCCTCTCACGTAGCAACCAAAAAGCAACTCTCGCTATTGAAATTTACAGGGAAGAGATTTTTAAAAACGAAGTCATGTACTCTAAAAAGATATCCTCCCCCATTATTTTCCTTGAGAAATTTAAAATGTATTGTCACTTACTTCGAGTTATTGCGGCCATCAAATTCACGAGGAGCGTCAGGAGTGGTAATGTTGTATCTGCAAACAAACAATGTGGAAACATAGTGAACTGATGAAAAAGGATATCTATACATCCAGAATGTAGAATGAATTTTATAGTCATCCCACGGGTGGCTACGAGTTGGGACTCTAGATGTAAAAAGAAAGAGGGGAAGACCCTGGAAGGGTTGGAGACAATCGGTTGAACGGGAGAAGAAGGAGAAAAGGGGGAGCTGGGGAGAGATTGTAAAATTAGTGAAGGACAAGAAACACTGGTGCTCATTGGTAAGGGCCTTACGTGCGTATACACACGAACAGGATTAACATACGTGTAGAAACAAAATACAACAAATAAAAGTCGAGTGTGTGGTAAAACTGTTGTTTTGAACTCGATCGAGATAAAATGGCGTAGTTTGTCCATTCTCCAAAATGAACTCACTCTTCTGCCTTTGGAGATTGACTATTGCTAAATTATTAAGGGAACATCCTTCAGGGTATGTACTGCCAAAATCTCAGAGGTAAAATAAAGAAAACTTTATAACATTCAGTAAGGAGAACTAACATGTTGACAAGTCCTTGGACTTGAAAGAGTAACTGCTGCTAATTTGCCTTACCTTAAACGTAACACGCAGCGTTGAGTGGTGTTGGTTGGGAAACACTCCAGCTGTTTTCTCCTCGTAGTTTGTGATAAACTTTGTCCACTTCCCTCCAGCTGCTGCACACGAATTTGCTGTGATGTACTTGGCAACGCAGTGTTTGGCGAGAGCGTTTTCATTGTCTCGAGGGCAGGACGGGTTATCTTTCAGTGTGCTTGGCATAATACACATATCTAAGAAGTTAAATATAATGGAAAAAAATGTTATTGAATGTTTTTTGCTGCACAGGATTGTCTTTTTCGGTGACTGTCGAATGTTAGAGCGGTTTTAAATAGAGTGTCGTAAAATCAAATCCCAAGTAAACACTGTGACCAGTCGCAAAGGACGCAGACAATCCAGTGAGCTAATAAAAACTCGAGGTACACGTAGCAGGCGAAAAGAGCGGGAAAATGTGTGCGAAAGAGTTACGATTGGTTTTGGTTGCCTCTAAGTGTATGAATAAGCGGCGTGAGTTTTCTAAGCCAATCGTGTAGCGTGCCTGATGGAAAACCAATTAATTTTCGACTCTGAACTGAAAACCGCTCAAACGAAGAGTGTGTAGATAGTTGCAGCCAGTCAATTAGGCGCACAAGTGAAATAAAGCAATCAAAAATTAAATAGAGTGCTTCGATTCGAGCCAAGGTGATGAACTGGAAATAGATTTTTCCCTCATCCAACAAACACTAGCGCGGGATGAACACCAGAACGAGTTCATAATGAAGTGGAATGCAGGAAAGGTCTATTACAGATCGGCTGAAAAAATTAAATAATGTTCTGTTGATAAAACAGCATTTAAACTCACATTTGTAACCATATTGAGGACTGTTAACGTATTTCTTCATCAAATTCTCGGTCTTTTTATTGCTGACCATGATAGCAATGTCCTTCCACGGGGTGGGGCCCCAATAACGATAGTAATCGCGCTCCTCGGGGACCTCCAAGCCCCTTCTTGTTCCAGCAGGGTTTTGTCGCGTGTAGATCGGCAGTACACCTTTAAGTTTTTGGTCAGCGGTAAACAAACCTGCGGCACGAGCAAAAGGTGTTAGCTTCGCGCTGGAAGTTTACTATAAATAGTGAGATGCATGAGGCCTTTTTAATTTATTTTGCCAAAACCCGAAGAGGATTACAGTGCGACGACTCTAACCAAGGCCCCCAACAAACGTTTCTGCAAATTTAACGAATAAAAATAATGGAGTTCGGTTTAAATATAATTTTCCGACGTATTCATGTAGTCAAGCTGTACATTACAAAGGCAAGAGAATTGTGGTCATTTTGATTATTAACTATTCAAAAACTTTTAAAATTCCATAGGTCAATTTGCAAAGAATTTGTTCGGAGTAGTCGCAGTAGAAATATTTGAAATAGTCAATCCTTATGTTTCGATATTATTATCTGTGCATAGATTAGGAACTCTCAACTGATGTGCATTGAATCCACATAATCGATCGGATTGGAAAGTGCGAGTCAACAGGACTACAAAGTGCCAGGGAAAACCTGCACCTTAAAGATTTTTTGACCTAAATGTAGTTCCGTGATCCAGTCAGGACTAAAACCAATGAGCAAATGCTTATCGCTTATGCTTATCTGCTTATCGCCTATGTAACGCCCGAGAAGAGAGTAAGAAACCCGAGCAAGTTTTAGTTTTCTGTTTGTACATAACATTATTACATAAAAACACCATAAAATTTCTCTTCATTTTGAGAGTCCCAAAAATTGACTGAACATATCTCGACACAGCTATTCAAAACAGTTATGGTACCCTCACCTTTGTTTCTTTCTCTGCGGAAATACGCCTGATAATAATTGGCTGGTTCGTGAAGTCCTCGGTCCCTTCTGATATAAGAATTCTCTCTATTTCCGTTTCTGAAATCCTGAGTATTTAGTGTTTGACCGTTACGAATGGTATGATACTCAAACTCTCTGTTCACATCATTGGTAGCCATCTCGCCCTCGGGATACGCCTGACACATGTACTGTAAGATAACTTGTGTTTCCGCTCTGTCATCAGTCTTTGGGCCGGTCCCGTGTTGATTTGTCCACATGATTTCTACTTCAGTTTTAGCCTTGGCGTCGCATCCACTCATGTAGAACTCCTGACAAATCGAAAGCAAATAGAAGCGCTCAAAAAATGTTGTTTCAAAGAGCGGGCTAATCAAAATCTCTTTTGAGTACATTAGAAATTATTTTTCTTTGCTTACCATTGGTAGTTGTCTGAATTCTTGAATATTGTCTCCAGGGTTACCATCCAATTTGTCTCCGACATTGTATCCACCTTTGCCGTTATTCTGAAAAAGTAAACATCAGTTACTCGAAACAGTGTTGTTAGTTTCGTAAATTTCAGGGAAAGAGACTAGCGTCCAACGTCTTGCTAACCTCTCAATTGAGATGACAAGTTTAAATTCTCATGGCCTTCCTGGATGTCAAACTTCGTTTTGCTACATATTTCTAGGACTATTTTAAACATATTTCAAGCTTAGTTCTGACACCTTGTTGGTCCGTATCTTGCAATTTGTGCGTGTTTTTCCACAAGTGACAACTGCAAGTAAGAAATTTAAGCCGAATAGCTCAGGGGCAAGAATGGGCGAGACTTCTTACCTGTGAATCAAACAATCTGTTTGCGTTCCGGACGTTATCTTGGTTGCCATTCAAACGATTGTTGGATCCTGGTGGAAAATGCATGTATATGTCCGACATGCAAGGCTCGATAAGTGCAGCCAGGAGGCAGCACCAAACGAAAAAGGTCCTCATTTCCTGTTCTGCACAAAATTAACAACAGATAGTGAACTTATAAACAAAGACTAAAAGCGTACAAAAAGGAAGCTGCAGTTTCACAATAATGGAATTGGTCCTTGCTCCTTGCTCATTTTAAGGGGTATTTGAAATTATTGAATCTTAGCCGAAAAACTTAACTAACGTTTTCGACGAAGAAAAAAAATAATAAAACAAAAATCTTACCTGAACTTTCCTTTCTCGTCTAAAATTGTCGTTGACAAACTGGAACAGCGAACAAGCCGACTGATCCTGAATCAATTTGTGTTGACCTTGAATACATTTTTATAGGACTTGTGGCATAATTATACACAATTACGCTGATTCGGACACATGCAAGTGATAATTGACATATATTCACCGAAGTGGCGGTGAATAGCGGAGGTTGATTACCGAACTACAAAAGGTCGCAAAAGGGTGCGGTTTATGCCATTTGCTGTTTACGAACCTTAGCTTATGGCTTGCCATAGCTAAAACAGTCAAAATTGCTAGCGAGAAAAACAAAAACATCGTAAATTTCTGATAAGACATGGAACTTTTATGAGGAGGTAATTTCGCTTGAAAATTGTAAACCATTTCATTACACGATTTCACGGGCTTAAGTAACCAATCAGAAGGCGCGAAATTAACTATTCATTGGTTTTGGCATACGGATTATGGATGCGTTAATAATAATATTAATAATAAAAGTGTTACTGTGTGAATTAATATATAAACGGTGTTAATTGCATGCTGGTTGTCCATTTCTATCTGAAATGGACCTTTTTAGCTTGGGCGGTTCGTTGCCCTATTTCAGACCATAGTTAATAGAGGGGAATGGTTATGAAACCCGACAAAGTTCTTTGTTGTATGTTTTTGTTCACTTTTGTGGCCTTGACCGTGCCCAAAACACAATAGCTGATTACTCCGTACTGAGGAACTAACCAATAGAAACGTGTTGGTTACGTAATTCATGCATAGTGTATGAGCGCAACACAAAAGATTGTGCACGGTCGTGGACCTTCCAACATAAATCTTGCTCCTTTGATGTTTGCCGGGCGTCATAACCAGTCCCCTCTAGACCATGTGATGGTACTCGACAATGTCATGTGTAATGGGAAAACAAACTGCCCAAGCTAAAAATGTCTAGCAACCGATTCCAAAAGTTGTCACATTGTTTTTTCTTTCTACTGAAGACATTGTATTTGTTTATTTTTGCATGATGGCTATCCTCCATCTCCTTATAAAGCCACATTAAAATGATATACACAAAATGACCCCGAGCATCCAAACACTGGAAAATAAGAAAAAGGCACAACTTAAGTGTGTAATGAGTATTGAACGAACGTGACGATTACAAGTAGATGAGAAATATATGAAAAGCGTCATTGCGTTTTAGCATGTTAAGACGTTACGTATTTTTTGCATCCCAGGGGAGAGTTTTCCCACGAATCATCAATATAAAACTTTGATGTTAAGCATATTTCTCTTTTTCTATTGGTTTGTTTCTCAGTCAGTAGTAAACAGTTATTGTGTTTTGTGCACGGTCAAGGCTGAAAATGTGAACAAAAGCACAACAAGGGACTTTGTCGGGTTTCATAACCATTCCCCTCCGTTAACTATGGTTCGAGCAATATTTAAAGCCAGCATCGGTTACCTGTTGCTTAACTTGACGTTGGTTCTAAATGCGGAAGGTTTCAGACATTTTATGTGCACGAAAATAATAATGCACAAGACTTTCGTACACATCAATCGAAACCACCTAAAATGGCGACGCTTTACCTAAAAACTTTGATATTTAAATGCCAATCATCTTCTCCTCATCGTTATAAGGGACTGTGCAATAATTACCTGAAGGGGGGGGGGGGGGGGGGAAGCTGGGAAATGGGTGAAATATGCCCCAAAACTAAGTCATACCCCCCTCTCATTAAGCAAAAATTGATTTCAAGCTCCCCAAATAATGATAATATTAAGGCTAACCCCACCTTGAAAAAGTCTCCTCCCATTGATTCCCTCATACCTAGTTTACTTATTGGAGTTCTTCCTCCATTACAAACATCACTTCAAATGACTCTTCATTTGAAGAGTCATCAGAATCACTGGACTCTGAGCTTGGTTATGAACTTACTCTGGACTGTTTCAGTGAAGCTCAATTTAATCATTCTGTCTTTTATTTATCATACTTTAAATTTGTATTGCTATTAAAATTTCAACAGTTGGGTTTTTCATTCTGCTAAATTATGATGCCATGTATGCTATGCATTGGCATCTTTCTTTTTCATTGAGTAACATTATAGTGCTACTTTTGCAACTTTTAATTAAAGTTTCAAGTTCCTGTTTTATTAAATCCTAGTGCCAATAAAGTCGCACTGTTTTAACATATATAACAGAGGCATTCCTTTCCTATTGCATGATAGATAGGAAAACAACAGTTCATAGATCAGAACACCTTAGAGTTGATAAATTTGTCAGTTTTATCACAATGTTAGTATTTATATCTGAGCTCTAATAACCCTTCCACTACTTTTCCAGTTTGCAAAAAAGAATGAAAAAGCAATGCCCCCTCCCTGTATGTATTAAATTTTACATCTAACCACCCCCTCTCTCTCTTGTTGTCATTTTCTCCTATGCCCCCCTCTAATTTTCCAACCCCCCGCCCCCGCCGCCTCCAGGTAATTATTGCACAGTCCCTAAATACAGAAACATCAACGGAGGGAACACATTTGAGATCCGCAACTTGTTATTATGATTTATAATGATTATATATAAAAAAAAACGTTAGATTCAATAATATGGTCAGTTTTATAGGGTAAAACTCCGGTGACTAAACGGGAGTGAAGGAAAGATATTCGACCGCCTTCACTAACCGTACGATGCATACCGCTTATATCAAACATGCTTTGCAACCTAAAGAATGCAAACGCTGGAGAAAATTTTGAAGAATACGAAAATACTTATGTAAATAAAACCTCGCTGGTGCATCGGGTTTACATAAACACTCGACCTCGCTTCTCCTTTCTGCATCAGAATACGTAAGCATGTCACCATTTCTGATTACTCCATTGTACATAGTTTAAATTTGTGAAATATTAAACGTCCCATATTGTTCTTCGGGTCCATTCCTAATCAGCAGTGACAAAGGGGAATCTCTTTGATAGACTGGTGCGATTTCGTCATTTACCACCTTTTCATTTGCCACAACAGGCATCTTTACGACATGTCCCCTGCCAAGGAGTAAAATTATCGAGAGAGCCATTCCGCAAAGGAGAAATAAATTCACTGTCACCAGCATCCAAACGATAGGCGCAGAAGATTCCGGTTTCTGAACTGCGTATCTGATGTTCACAAAAGAGAAATGCAAGGTCAAAAGAACCAAGGCTTCCATTGTGTTTTCCAAAGGAATCTTTCGGTAAGAATCATTAAACGGCCTGAAGAGAAGCTGGAAGCACAGGGAAAGCAACAATACAAAGCAAACTGCAATCGTCTGAAATGACGAAGTGCGTGTGATAAGGGAAAGAGAGAATGCAATTAGCATGCGCCTTACCAGAAGTAATATTTCGAAATAGGAACAGAATTCTTTCTTGTATGGTAGGTAGATAGAACCTAGCCAACTATTCAAAGTTTCTTGTTCTTGTGGAGGCAGCTCGTCTCTTTTTACAACATTATTTTTTCGCAGGAGAGGTAAGAACACTCCAAACGGGACCCCAGTCACATAAAGTACCATTGCAAGCCAGCCTAACACTTGTAGTGTGGTGTAAATATGACCTTTGCACTCAATCCATGGTGCCTCTCTTAGGTAATGATAATCGTTGTCTTCTCCGCAGCGAGCCAAGACAGAAGCTGTTTTCTTGACAATGGGAAAATAGGTGAGGTTAAGAGACACGATGGACAGTTGTAGACAGGTATTCCGTAATCGAAATCGCCTTTCTTGCGAATTGTCAAGTCTAAGAACAGCAAACAAGAGGTGTCCAAGACCATAGTACAACCAAATACCCAAGATACAAACGACAGGGAAAAGAATAAGGGACACAAGCTCGCCGAGTGGTGTAAACAAGCTAGGAATCACACACGCCAAACCTGAGAAATGCAAGTTAAACACGTTGCTGATATAGCGTTGAGTTTCAAGAACTTCTTTTGGCCAGATATCATAGTTGGAAATTAAAGCGTCCAGAGTTTGGAAATAAAACACGCTGATCTTAAGGATTCCTCGCGCGGCTTTACCTCTTTCAGCTAAACCAACAAAGAGAGCTATTGTGTTGAGTTCAAGCAGCCAGCCTGGAATGATGTGGAGCATGGCTAACACCGCTAACAAAATTATTTCTGAGAAGACAAGTACTACAGCAAGAAAGCGCTTTCTTTCGTACAGGAAAAACGCAAGAATTAACAGCACCATAGTGACGACAGTAAGTGCAGCCAAGATGTAGACGCTGGCTTCAGTTTTGGGGCAGGCATAGCAAAGGATCCCTTGTTTGTAATAGCCATCTTCACAGAGTGAACAAAACCGTTCTTTGCTACCTGTACGGCAAAGACATGACTTATTACAAACGGTGGATGTTCTGGCATTCATCTTTCCTTTCTCCATGACCCGTCCAATGCCGCAGTCACAAGCGCCCGTTGGGTTACAAGACGTGTTTACTAAGGGACTTGTGCCCAAAGCCCGTGAACAGTCAACAAGATGAGTCACGTTCTGATCACGTGATGACGGCCAGTATCCCGCTTTGATGACCATATTCTGAACAGGAAGCATTTGATCCTTGCACACTGCACCTGGCATGCAAGGTAAGCAAGTGTTACCTGAGCCATAGTATCCAACATCGCAAATGCACAGACGGTAATGATAATAACTAGGATCTAAAACCACAAGTCCGTTGTTATAGATGAGACGAGCATTGGGACACTTGAACTTATCAGAAGGATTTCTGTGGCTAAAAGTCGTAAAATCAACCGTCATGTAATCAGGCAACGTTACACGTGCCTTGTCAGATCCATGCATGTGAGGATTCTTTGAGACATTTAGAACTTCCAGAGAAGGTAAATCTACAAAATGTTCAGGAATTCGCCCGGAAAGGTTGTTCATGGACACATCGATGTCGTGTAGGAAATACAACACTTCGGACGACCCCATCAACGGAAGCTTTCCACTCAACATATTATGTCGCAGATCTATAGATACCAACTTTATGAAGTCCCAAAGCTTGGCAGGGATCGTGCCAGAAATATTGCAGTCGCGGATGTTAAGAATGTGCAAGGATTCTTTGGCCGGTTCCATCGCTTCTAAGAGGTCATCCAAAGACCAAGTGAGCTGTTTATTGTTAGCAAGAAGGAGTACTTTAATTGATTGAAACGAAATTTCTTCCTCGAACGATGACAACTGATTCCCACTTAAGTCGACAACTTGAAGCTTGCGGATTGAACCAGCGCTTTTTGGGATTTTTCCTGAAAAACGGTTTCTTGCCAGGTTTAAACGCAGCAAGTTTGTCATGTTGCCCAACGTTGAAGGAATGTTTCCAGAGAAATTATTTCCTGGCAAAAGACACTCGATCATTTCGGGAAAGTACAATCCAAACTCGTCGGGTAAAGTTCCACTTAGTCCAGCGAGAGAAAGATGCATGTAACGTAAAGATGACAGGTTGAATAAGTTTTCAAAACCGCTGAAGTACTCAGCAGTTTCAAGATCAAAAAAGTAGAGTTTTTTCAATTTTGCAATGCTCTTCGGAATTAAACCATGCAACCCCAGGTTTCCCCCAAGACTAAGAACTTGTAGCTCCGTCAAGTTTCCGATTTCCTCTGGTATTTCTCCATCAAGACCGCTTCCTTTTTGACAGCAAAGTTGCAGTTTCACCAGCAACTTCATACCGGCCAAAATTTTACCAGGAATTTCTTTAGACAAACTGTTAAAGGCAAGTTCCACGCGTAGTAAGGTAGTCATATTGGCAGACAAGATGTTACTGAGATGGCCTGACAACCCTTTGTTGCCCTTAATACACAAGCCCAGCAAATTACGTAACTTCCACAGGCTTGGTGGAAGAGTCCCATCTAAGTTGTTGTTTGTAAGAGAGATGCTGATGACGTAGCGTAAGGTACGATCACATGTGATTCCATACCAGGTGCAGTGAGATACTGAGTAATTTCCCCAGTATGTGTTGTCGTGCCAATTATGACCAGCTGTTTGGTTGAATATCTCCATGAGAACAGTTCTTTCTTGTTGGGGTGTGAATGAAGTGTCTAATGTCCTGTTTGGTATCGGAATACCGTGTAAACAGCCCAATGAACCACCGTAGCTCAAAGGTGTGAGTTTCGTTCGTACGGCTGTAAAATAAAGACAGACCAGCGAAGTTTTTCGGTTAAGATAACGTCCTCGAATACAGCGTTCTTTTTCATGCTCAATCGAACGTGACGAAAAAGATATGTTAGAGGCAAACAAACAAGATTCTAGGGAAGTAGAAAAAAACCTTGGGGTGTACTGTTAAATTCCACCTCCCACCCTCAAGAAAAATAAGTCCTATAGAAATACGCCCATTCAAAACTAATACGCAGAACTCCTTCCGAAAATAAGCCCCCGCCCCCTCCACACAAAACGTGGGCTTATAATAACGCTCTTAAAGAAAGATATAACTTTCTTTCCGATTATAAGCCCCTTATTGTTCACCTTGTTCTACCTTTGATTTTAGAGTATGCCTCAGATACCCGTAAGGTTTACTTATGGACTGTAAGACTCGGATTTCATATCATTATGTTCGTTTGTAGAGCTTTAGCTTCATTCTGCTTTGTATGAACCAAAAAATGTTTCAGATACAAAATTTATTTCAATGATAAGCGCCCCATGATGATAAGCCTTCCCGAAAAAAATCCACCAAAATGCGTTTGGGCTAACATAAGTTCAGGGCTTGTTATCAGACTCCCAGAAAGAAATTTGCTAACGACAGGTTTTGATAACACCCTTGTCAGATAGCAATCCCCGGGTAAGGTT
Organism: Orbicella faveolata; assembly: GCF_042242905.1. Taxonomy (NCBI): domain Eukaryota; kingdom Metazoa; phylum Cnidaria; class Anthozoa; order Scleractinia; family Merulinidae; genus Orbicella; species Orbicella faveolata. The sequence continues at coordinate 15,630,529 of NW_028301536.1, read as the reverse complement.
TGTTTCCTGCAGAGAAATCCTATCAGATGAAAAAACTCTTAGCTTGAAAAAGGAAAAAAAAAAGTTTAAAACATTCCCGATGAACACGACTTCCGCAAGAAACCGAAAAACTACGTCAGAGAAAAGACCTGAAGCTCTACTGATACCTTATGAAATATCTACGCCGAATTAAAACAATATTAGAAATGCGGGTTAAAGGAATTCATGCACACAATCTGATTTCTAGAGATAAAGTAATAAAAAAGTTGTAAAAGTCATACAGTAAAATCCATCTGGACGATGAAGAAAAGCACTGCACAGCAATTGCAATAAGACATTATCACCCATTCAGTTTTCGTTTTTGAAAGAAAATAAGCCAAACGTGTTGTTATCAAACGTGTATGAAATTATCTTAAGTCTTATATCCATGAATAGAATTCTCAGTTGAATTATACTGCGTTTATGGCACTCTACTACAGTGAATGGCTTTAAAAGCTGAAGAGATTTGAGAAATCTATCACTCACTCACCAGCACTGTTTAACCTGTCTCCTTCAGATCTCAAGGTGTTCGTTTGGAAAGAAAGTAACTTGTTTCCAGATTCTGACAAATTGTTTCTGTGAAATTTAGGAGACTGGAATTCTTCACAGCAACAATACGAAGTCACAACAGCAGAAACTACGCCTAACAGTAGGGTTGATTTCAGCGAGCAGACTCGCGCCATCACTCCACGTATCAGAGCTGAATTTGATTACCACTATCACGAAAGATACTAACAACACCTTATTTACATTTCAGGTTTTGTGCGACGCCGTGTCGTCCAGCGGTTCTCTGCTGGGCGAAATTAAGATGGCGGAAAGTCTACTTGTTCAAGAAAAAATGAAACGAAACTGGAAAAAGAACGGAGAATACTACTCAATACTCCCATCAAACAAGAATAAACACAGTGAGATCATGAGTTGATATTCCGTTGACGAAATTCTTTTAGGCTTTAACTTCGCAACTGCGGAGTTCATTTCTTTCCTTTACACTCTATCTACAGGTTGTACATTACTACCCAACCCTTCATCGCTTGGCGCTGGCTCCTAGCCTCATTATGTTCTCTTTTTTGTTAATGCTAGTTCATAAACTTAGTAATAATAAGTTACAACGATGGTACCAATTTCTTTGAGGCGATAGTTGATTCGACTTTCGGCCTCATTAACTATCACCTGTTTACTATAAATCTACTAGCGCTCTATCGCGTATGCCGTTCTCTGATTGGCTACGCTACTCACTATCTATTCTGTTGTAGATAGTAAGTAGCTTAGCAGTGTACGCTTGTTAACAAAATGGTGACCGCTAGTATGCTTTTTCTATGCGTGACAGTTGACTCAGGCGGCGCCCTTGCCAACTATCACGCGATAGAAATCTCGTGTTCGTAATGTAATTGTGCAATAAATGAACAAACTCGCACGGTCTTTGCTAACATTTTGTTCACATTAAACGAACGACCTGCTATTAAAAGAAACGAACGGAAGCAAGACTAAAAAGCTCCAACTGACCAGAGTCATACTGCTAAATAGTTTGACGAAGACGTTGTTGTTTGAATACAGTTAGGTTTTATCCAAGAGGCGCTCATCGTGATTAAACTTGATTTCGCAGCCATCTTGGACCATCGTTTGTAAAATACGTGCAATGTTTCTCGCATCATCTATTCCACTGTGCGGCCTTCCTTCGAATCTCATTCCAAGATTCTTCACCATATCCTCGAGCGTTCCTTTTGGCACTTTGTAAAAGTTTATGTACAGTTTTCTCAGATTTATCCATTTCCTGGCAAACTTGGGGACGAAAATGGAACATAATCGGCACTGTCTCGAGAAACAACGGCCCATATCCCAATGGCTACAACCAAAGGAGAGATAAAAGAGGGATTCAATAATGTGCACTGGCAGTTTAAAGTCCGTTATTAAGACTGCGTGCAAATGTTTACTTTTTCTTTGTTCCTTTAGTTTGTACGCAGGCTTAATATCCCGGTAGTCTCTATCAGAGTAAATGGTTTGAACCCAGGAGTATCAGTAGTTCGTATTTTGTGATCGTCCGGGTGAGGGTAGTTCTGAAAAGAACTGTTGTTGGTGACACCCACAACAGAACTACCCTCACCCGGACGATCACAAAATACGAACTAGTCTCTATCAGATTACAAACGACAAATTTGAAAAACTATTCAACAGGTGGAGTCTTAGTGACCAAGAAGAGTGTTCTGTTTCGCAGCGTCTTATGTCCTGTGTTAATGCATTTCAATCTCTAGTTGTCATCACCAAACTTGAACAAAAACTCCCGATGTGCTCATCAGCTAATTTGCATCGTGACTAGTAAGAAGCCGACTGGAGGCGAGGTTGAAATTCAGGCTTTGGAACAGCTGTTTGGTAGCATGAAGTTTCAGATTTCCAAGCGGATTTAGATATTGATATGAGTCAAATGCTGGCTTACCCATCCGTGACAACACCAAATTTATATTCTGATCCAAGTTTGTGATCTGTAAGCCACTGCTCAAACTTGGAAAGGACTTCTGGAAAAGCAGCAGCATTGTCTACAGTTTCCTTTCAGACAGAAAGAAAAAAAACAGAATGGTTTTGTAGTGCCAATAACTTCTTGTAATTTACTTACCACAAAAGCCCTGAAAGAGAGATTCATTTACAGGGGAGCTGAACAGTCAGTTTTTTGTGAAAGATGTAAAGTTCATTATTTCGCGAGCGTGGAACAAAGAAAAAAATCTGAGCCCTCGACAAAGTTCAAACCCAGACCTCCCAGATACCGGTCCGGCGCTCTTGACACGCCTCCTGCATACTACCGGGATCAGTGTCCCGTGTGGAGATAAATATTCAGGCCTCCGTGAAAGAGCACCACACTGCAAGATAGATACCCTGGATGACATGAAGATTTTATTATTACAATGGGTGAATGCCACCTTGAAAATAGGCAGGGGAGATAGGGGGCGATAAGGGGGCGGATCTGATCTTCCCACACCCGTTACCCCAGTTCCCATCTTATTCACTGGAAGCTCCCGACACTTTCTTCTTTGCTTTTATGCAACATTTTACATGATTTTCTGCTTCACATCATCTCACAAAGACCGTTTCCCTCGGATTCCCACCCATTCGTTTTCTCCTGGGTTCCTGCTCTGTCTTCCCCCTAACTTAAAATTACTCATTAAAATAACTCATACTGGGAAATCAACGTCGATTATAGGATTCAATTTTTTCCAGTGATGTCAAATGACTGTTCTCATAAAAAAACCCATTAAAAAAAATCAGATTGCTGGTGATTTCAACCCTAAACTTTGCTCTTTTCATTCTCAGTTGATGATAGCGTTTATTTTTTCAAATAAGCATTTAATTTACCTGTGTAATTCCAGTAAGTTCTTGACAAAACTCTGAAAGTTGTGTTTTACAGTGTGGTTTACAGTACTCGTGAAACTCTGATACCTGAAATATAAGTATATGACCAGAGGCGTTCAACAGAAGGTTGGAGCCCATAAATTTTAGCCTTATACTGCAGAGGGAGGCATAATGACCTAACGGTTAGTTCACTGCACTCTGGATCAACTGGCCCTGGGTTTGAGCCCTGGCTGGGGACATTGTGTTGTGTTCTTACGCAAGACACTTGACTCTGACAGTGCCTCTCTCTATCTAAGCTTCATTACCAGCTGCTGTTGGGGAAAGGAGCCTGGGAAGAACGTAGACTGGACTCGAGAGAGTGGTGGAAATTGAGCTAACTTATATTTATAATTATCTGTTAGTAGCATCACTAATCAAATTATATTTTGAGCAGTGTAAGTATTAGTATCGCAAGTAAGTATTGGTTTGTCCCGTGGGGACAAGCCAATGAAGTATGCATGTAATAAGTAATCGTATTGTGTTGCAGAGTAAGTTTATGCAAGTTGTAGTATTGTAGGTAGCGTCTGTAATCGTATCGTATTCTAAGTAGTGTTAGTACAATAGTGCGTAAGTTTAATCGCACTGTATAACAAGTTTTGTTAGTAATGTAACGGATTTTAGTAGTGGATTACTGTTGTAAATTGTGTAAGTAGCTGTACCAGTGGTGAAAAAAGGGCTTACTTTCCAGCCAGGTGTACAAATGGGTACCAGTGAGTTGTTGGGGCAGCCTGACAAAATGCTGACGATAACCCTGTGACAGACTACATGCAGCGAGCTATCCAGGGGGAGTAGCAAAACTTCTAGCCACTTCATGCTACTGAAACCGGAATTAGGCACTGCCAGACAGCTGTGAGCTAGCTGAGCGTAAGAGGCTTTACTATTAGAAGTACTTTTCCAGGAATAGAGACAGTTGTTTAGAAATCGAGAAAATAAATTCTGAAAAATCCTATAAAATCAGGAAGATTAGAATGCCTGCTATGTGCAGAAATGAATGAATAATCACCAGCCCCCTTCTTTTGAAAAAAAGTCACATATGTAACTCTTAACCTACTCATGGAGCCCTTAGCCTACTATACATTTAGATGGATAAAAAGCAATGTAACCTAATCAAGCAACAAGTTGAAACTCTAATGAACCTATTCAAGTATCAGTACAAGGAATAAATCTCTGAACAATGGAGCAACAACAGCCAATCAACTGCAATCAACAGTCAAGCAACAACTTGAAACTCTAATGAACGTATTCAAGTGTCAGTGTAAGGATATAAATCTCTGAACAGCAATTTACTGACCAAGACCAAGGGATGATATCTAAAGGGTAAGAGAGTAAATCCCCCGTGTAGGCTGTATTCTCAAGGTAATAGCTCTCAAGTTATTTTCAGACATGGTAAGCAGTTAGTGTTGATGTTACCATGTGCCATTGCATAGATGATTTCTTGGAGGATGAAAAGGTGTGTAAAGCCACTTCGACTGTCCACATGAGGGACATTTAAATCACAGGATTGGCCATTTTTAGACCACCTGGGATTTCATATGGCAGGAGTGATCTCCAAATAACGTAAGCAACATTGCCTTAGGTGCAAGGCCTTTATTGGGAATTAGCGTACCTCTCTAACCCTTCATTCTATTGTGTCGACAGAGACACATTATCTGCTGATTAGGAGAGTTCCTCTTACCAACTGGTACATGTACTAAACAGCCGGTGCTTATCTCCAGTTTCATAGAAGGATGTAACTAGGAGTATTCCTACTACACCTGGATGGAATGCTAGTCCATAACAGGGTAAGCATTCAATTTGCTGGCACCAATTTATACACCTGGGTGAGGTCAGGCACTGTTTGAGTTAAGTGTCTTGCCCAAGGACTCAACACAATGACCCTGGCCAGGGCTTGAATTCAGACCACTCGATCTGGAGTTCAACAACTAGGTTTACCACGAGGTTGCCTTGCCTCCCATACTTCAGAACAGGTCATTGCTTCACAGAAAAGCCCTTAGAAACATGTATCAGTTAATTCAAAAGACATTGACCAAGCTGATTTTCTAAGTCAGTCCTCCAATTCCTTCCACAGAGTATTTGGTACTTCTCTAACTGTAGTTCTATGCTCTGCAACCATTTTTTTACATGTCTATTAAACAATTAGATTATGAGCTCAAGATTTCTATTGCATGATAGTTGATGAGGGCACAGCCCGAGTCAACTATCACGCATAGAAATCAAGAGCGAATAATCTAATTGTTTTAGTATAAATCTACTAGTCGTTCGAAACTTTTTCTAAATCCCCTTAACAGACACTTTGAAAATAAAAAGAATCTGCCGTCATTTTGATAACAACTGCACACTGCTACTCACTACCTTTCACAGAATAGTAAGTAGTGTAGCCAATCAGCAAATGGCATTCGTGATAGAACGCTAGTAGATATATACTAATAATATTTATATAATTACCCAGGTTATTCTTGCATTTTGATTGGTTCTCGCCTATGATCTATTGGAGGACAGACGCATGATTGACGTCATTATTACAAAGTTTTTCCGTCTGTGTTTTAAAGTGGCGGAAAGTTTTGAGAATTTAGATAATATTTTACGTGACTGGGCAAAAGATAAGGTACAGAAAAGTTGTTGAGGCATTGAACAGGTACGAGAAGCAAGAAGAAGAAAGATAAAGCCCTTTCTTTTTTAGAAAATGACTCAGGAAAAATACTCCAGCAGTCTCAGTCGACAGTCAAGCGAGACTAAACTAAGCACAAAATTGGTCTTGGTAAGCCGAGAACCATGGCTTTGTCTCGAATTTAACAAACCCAATGAACAAAATGTTTATGAGATTAATTTATTTAAAAAATTCAACTTTTTTCAGTCTCAAAATAGCTGCTGACAAACAGATTGATGTCAGGAATGAAACATCAAAACATCACCTCTTGAAATCAGTTACAATTCACACATAACCTTACTTTGCGATGCAAATGCCCTAGTCCGTTTTAGGGCACAGTAGAAAGCAAAGTATAGCTCACTACAGCTCACGGCCAACTGCATTGCAGCTAAAAGGTGTCTCCGACACTATTTCAAACTGATTAGAGAATCACCAACCACAGAGGACACAAATTTCCATCGTCACTAACACTCCTTTCATTCAAAACTCGAATCGAATAGCCTCCAGATTGTCTGCAACCGCAAGTTTTCTGAGCGTATTTTTTCAACTCCAAGACAACGTCCAAGGTTTTTGGCTCACAGGGCTGCTCGCATGACAAAAACTGACTTGGCTTTTCCAGCATTTTCTGTAAGATTTGTAGATTTCACAGTTCAGTTCTGCTTTCGCTGTAAGTTTCATTCCACGAGAAGCGATGCTCGAGTCAAGTTTGACAGTGGCGTGATTTTCCCGGGCCAATCACAGTTCTTTGCTACGCACAGCAACCAATGAAATTGCTTCATTTTGTATAGACAATAGATTACGTCAAATGGTGTTTTTTGTGTTCGCCAAAGTGGGCAAAGGCCGGCTTTCGAGTTATGTTGAAAGATTTTGAAATAAAAAAAGGCTTTATCTGTATAGTTTGTTTCGTTATCATATAAAACAAATAGATTCAGTGTTGCTGTGCGTCTGTTCAGTAATAGATCACAGATGACACCAAAATGTGGTAACAACAAAAAAGTGCCACACAAGGCGATAGCCGAGTGTGTCACTGATGTTCTTACCACATTTTGACGTCTTCTGTCATCTATTACTGAACAGACGCACGGCAACATTGAATCTATTTGTTAAATAGATTTAGCCAAGCCTAAAGGCGGAGCTCCTGGGCTGGGTTGTTTAAAGTCTGATTAAACTAACCCAGGATAAGCAAGAATTTTGATTTGAGTTTGTAACTTTGTGGTGGTTTTCTGTTTATATTGTTTGGCCTTCTGTTTCAATCCAATCGAAAAACTACACTTGGTCAGCGGTCAACTTCAAAAAACATGCGATCTCGTTGAGCTCTAAACATGAGCCTGCAATATGGTCACGTGACACTGGTCAGCAAATACCTTGCTTTGACAGGTGTCAATTGACCGTAACATAGATGACCAATATAAAAGATGTATAGTGTAAACCCCGGCTTCGTGACTTGGTTGACCTATTAGCTGGAGTATGGCCACCATGTTACGTGAGGTGGTCATCATTTTCGTCGTCGTAGGGCACCCGTGATCATGATCCATGTTGACCATGAAAAAAGACGTTCATGGGTTTCTATTCCTAGGCGTGCATGTGGTTCTCTTCCTATAGTTTTGGTGCTCTGCTTGCCAGAGCTCTGCTATTAGGTATTGTAATGAAAGAGCTGGCTTCAGCTCATCTGTCGTGGAGAGAGGCCCAAAGAGGGCATATGACTGGACCAGTTGGAATGGCATGAAATGGACAGACGATGATTATTACTAGGCATTAATTAATAGACATACAATTACTGTTAGTCCATCTAAAATACAGATTTATACAACGTTGTTGTAGCCATTATCACTCTTGAAGTGAGAGTTTGACTGTATTTGGCTAGTATATTTTCAAAATACATTTCCCATATTAATCCCGGCCTGATCAATCCATGAAACTGATAATCGATAACAATCGATAGCAACTGATAACAATGGATAACAATTTAATCGATTGATATCGGAAATCGATTACCAATTGATGAACAAAGATTTTGTGTTTTTCGATTGCCATCGATTATCATCGATTGTTATTGATTCCCATCGATTGTCATCAACCAGCAATTTCATCGACTTCCATATTTCTTCTGTGGGTATACAAAATACGTATCGTATCTGGACTTGCCAAAGAAGTTACTAACGCAATAAGCGCTACGCCAGTTACTTCTACTCCCCACGTTCGTGTCTCTCATCTCCTTTGACTGTAAAAGGGACTAGTAGATGTTCAAAAAAAACTTGACAGAAGGTTATTTCCTGGTTTTTTCGGCAGAAGACTAGAAGTCGCCAGACACCCGAGACACGTTATCATTAGCTGCGAGCGGAACGCAAAGATCGATTACAAATCAGCGGGACATTGAGCAAAAGTAAATAAAAAGGCGATGCCAACTGATGGCAATCGATAGCAATCAATAGCAATTAGAGGACATGAGCTTGTGATTATTGATTGGTCATCGATTGGCCGATAGCAATTGATAACATTTAAACAATTGTCATCAATTGATATCGATTGATCGCTGGGATTTCCGATCAACGATTGTCATCGATTGACCAGGCCGGGTATTAATACATATTTTCTAACACATACATTGCTACAAAATACAAAGCTATTATTAGTAGTATTTTGAGGTGATAAATCACTCACGAGGGAAACATATAGGAATAAAATCCTTCCAACTATTTTTCCCATTTCAAATTTTCGGGACAAGCCGTCATTGTGCGGCTAAATTGACAGTGCACAGTTTAGCTAACGCCTCAGCAATTCACTTACCACTTCTAGAGTAGTCGCATCCACGAGTACAGCAGGAAACTCTATTATCTCATGAATGTAGTCCTTTGGATTATCTTCCTCACAAGTTGCCTGAAAATCTATAACACAGTAAAAATGAACTTCATTCATCCTCTTTTCCTCGGCCAGTTTAGCTTGCACTAATTTCTCTTTCTTGATGTGGTTCTTCAATCGCTTTTGAAGAACTTCCTTTACTCTCCTGCCAAGAAAATGCAGTTTATGAACAGTCAGGTCATGTTTAAAGATATGAGAGATTGTTGTAGTTAAGTACAGAAATTCAGTAGTTGCAAAACTAAAGCATGGAAAAAAGAATAGAATTGGATGGGATTGTGCAGTTTCAGAAAATATCCATACTCCGCCCACAGAAGGGATTGGAATTTCCTGGGGGGTGGGGGGTTCTGGAAGACCAAAAAATTTAAAGAAATGTATAAAGCTTAACTGGAATTTCCAGAGGGGTGGGGAGGTGTTAGAAAAAATCCCTTCTGTGGGGGAGGTATGGATAATTTCTGGAACTACACATTTAAACTTATGACCTTCATAATACAAATGCAGTCCTGGGAGCTGGTCATGTTGTGAGTTTAAAGACTTGAAAAATTCATCGAAAGGTAAGGAAACAGAAGTGTAACTCAATTCATTAGTAAAAGTATAAGTGTACTTGTAGATGGTGAAGAAATGCAAGTGAATACAGGACTGCAATAAAGGGATGTAACCCATAACACTTGTACATGTTATGGCTGAGTAAGCTTGATGGGCCCTTGGTGTTAAGGGTAAACTTGCCCATTATTCATAAAACTAACCCCCAAAAAACAATTTTGTTACAGATGTAGAGATTAATGCAACAGGTGACTCAAAACATAATGACAACCCTGGAATAATTACATGAAACATGTTATATTTCAACAGTGAAAGAAAGAACCAAACGTAAGACACAAGAGATCAATACAATTAAGTATTAAGCAAATTTGGCAGCTGAGAAAATAAAGCCTGGAAAAATATTTGAGTTTGAACAAGATTCAAACCCATGACCTTTTTGATACAGGTGTGGTGCTCTGCCAACACAGCTATCGAGCAAGTTGGTGGCTGGTCAAAAAAAATGAAAAAATCCTAAACTATTTTAGACTTCCTTCATAGCATAGAAATAGCATTTTTCCTCTTTTTTTTCTTCTTTTTGTGTGTGCATTTGTGCTCAAGTTTTCTTGCTGACCTGTATTTTATTTCCATTTAATGCTGATGTTAACTAGCTGCCTGGCTCTGCTAGCCCCTATGGTTATTCCAGGCAGCAAGTACTCTAATTTTTACTTTTAATATTTTCATTGAAATTGTAATTTTTACTTTAGCAAGAGTGAGTACAAATAAACATTGATTATTGATTATTATTGGTCATGTTGTGAGTTTTGTAGAGTCCGTAGAATGAACTCAGGACAACTCAACACAACACATGTTTAATCAACATGGTGACCCGTGAAAGCATGAGATCCCAGCATGCACTGCAAAGAATTTGCATGACAAATACATATATGGGCATAACTGTACACCTCCCTTCCTAGTACAATTGAGTGAACTGATTAACAAAGATAAAGGTAATTGCACGTCTGCAAGCATTGTTCCCTCCTTAAGCCTTGATTTGATGGTAAACTTAACTACTACTTAACAGTTTGGCTATCAAATATTTGATAGTGCATAGCACAGTCTCTGAAGTGCATAAATGCAATAACTGTTTCTTAGACTACCCTGATAAAGTCAAACATATTAGTCTAGATGTCCACTCTCCCTGAACGTGTTTGTAATGGAGCTGTTTGACTGCAGACAGACTGCATTGGAGCTTCAGTTATGGTACCCGGGAGCTGAGATAGTAATGGAGCTGTTTGACTGCGGGCAGACTGCACTGGAGCTTCAGTTATGGTACCTGGGAGCTGAGATAGTAACAGAGCTGTTTGACTGCAGACAGACTGCATTGGAGCTTCAGTTATGGGAGCTGAGATAGTAATGGAGCTGTTTGACTGCAGACAGACTGCATTGAAGCTTCAGTTATGGTACCAGGGAGCTGAGATAGTAATGGAGCTGTTTGACTGCAGACAGACTGCATTGAAGCTTCAGTTATGGTACCCGGGAGCTGAGATGGTAATGGAGCTGTTTGACTGCAGACAGACTGCATTAGAGCTTCCGTTATGGGAGCTGAGATAGTAATGGAGCTGTTTGACTGCAGACAGGCTGCATTGGAGCTTCAGTTATAGTACCCGGGCGCTGAGATGGGCCAGTCATTTCTTCTGGGTCTTGACCAGCATGGTAGCTTGCAGTGTGGGTGAAAGTGGCTGGCTTGTCTGCCTTTGAAGGGGACTGTAACTCTGCTTTGACAACAGCAGATCTGTCACGTCATACTGTGTCCTTCTCTGTTTCGACAAGAAAGAAGTGAGGATACTGAGTGCGCCCTTGCTTGGTGTTGCTGGTTAAAGCTTCGCCTTTAGTTGGATCTGTAGATTTTTTCTTTCTTCACAACTTCGTCATGCTCTCCCGTTAAGTCTCTGGGTGCCAATGTCTTTGCAAAGACAGGGAGCTGAGTCCGGAGTCTTCATTTCATAAGTAGCTCACTTGGTGAGAGACTGGTTTGTAGGGGAGTAGATCTGTAGGTGAGAGGTGCAAGGTAGGGGTCATCATTCTTCTTTAACAGTCCTTTTACAGTTCTTACAGCCCTTTCAACCTCTCCATTTGCCTAAGGGTGTCTGGGAGAACTGGTCGTGTGAACAAACCCATAACTGGCAGCAAACTCTTCTGAAACAGAAACTTCTCTACTGAAACAGGGTCCATTGTCTGAGATTACTATGTCTGGTATACCATGGGTTGCGAATAGCACCTTAGAAGCTGTGGTCACACTCTTTGCCATTTGTGTTGTGAGAAGCTTGATCTCGATCTGTCTGGAATAGTAGTCAACAGTGATAAGGTATGCTCATCCCTCATACTCAAACAAATTAATGCTAATCGTCTTCCAAGGGTGACTGGGAAAAGATGACGACACCAAGGGCTCCTTGGGTTCAGGTAGTTCGTTTGCACATGTGAAGCATGCTTTGACCATGTATTTGATTGCTACAGATAGCCCTAGCCACCAAACTGACATTCTGGCTCCAGCGCTGCATTTGCTAATGTCGAGGTGAACATGATAGATGCAGTCTAGTACTTCTAATCTTAGAGCTTGTGGAATTACGATGCATTCATCAAAGAAGAGAAGATCGTCAATGACTGCTAAGTGAGCTCTGCTCTCCCAATATGGCCTGAGTAGGGGTTGATGGGGCATGTATACTGGCCAACTGTCTTGGCAATACCTTCTGACTTGCATGCATACTTCATCATTTCACTGAGCTTATATGACCTCTTGAAGGCGCTGAGCAGTTGCACGAAGATGGTTCATTGTGGAGCTAGCAAAGACTTCAACTTCTTCAATGAACTGTATGTCAGATGTATTCGGGGAACTGGCTGGAGCAGGTGACAATACATGAGTGAAATCTGACATTTACCAGGAACGTGTAAGACTTTGGGGTTGTATCGCATCATTCGGAGATGGAAGCGCAATATTGTAGGAGGCATCTTGGACAACTCAGTTGTTGTAAGGAGGGGAACAAGTGGCTTGTGGTTTGTGAGTGGAAGTTGACTCGGTTGTGGATGTGTTTGGTGTTGTTCTGCTCCCAAGGACAATCCTTGTTGTGGAGCTGGTTCTGTTTCAGGCATTTTTAGGGTCATCCACTGCTGCCACTATGTAGAATCCGTAGAATGCACTCACGACAACTCAACACAACACATGTTAATCAACATGGTGACCCATGACAGCATGAGGTCCCAGCATGCATTGCAAGCAAAGAACATCCATAACAAATACATATATGGGCATAAGTGTACAATTTTGTGGTAACAATGTGGATTGTGAAGATATGTAAATGACTATATGAAGCATTATATATCAGAACTAAAAGAGAAAGATTTGAGGACACACGAGACCATCCCAATTAAGTATTATGCAACTTAATACAGGTGGTTGAGGAAAAAAACCTGAGTTCACTACCATCTTACAAAACAAATTTTGCTGAGTGAAATAATTTCAAAATTACTTGACATCATGGCAATACTGCTTTTTGCACCAAGTTGTCAAATCATTCAAAAGTAATGGTAACAAAATAGCTGAACTGATCTTGATTGCTAGTGATCTGTCAACTGGGAGACAGACTACTGACAGGAAACTGACAGTTGACCAATAAATTTCAACCACTTGTGAAACACATCTAATATATATCAGTAAAATAAACTTGAAGAAACATGCATGACATACTTTCATAGGCTACTTTAAGGTCACATGGCATCTGATGATGAAACTGATCTCCCACTGAACTGCTTTAACTGGGCAGGATTGCAAACAACTTCACAGAGGGAAACAGTGCACTGTTGCCTATGAATGCTGAATGTGGGCTGCTATTTTCTCACTGAATCTACTAATGCTGTAGCTGTGCTAATAAAAATTGAGTCATGTGTAGCAACCCTTGTAAGGTCTCTCATGAATGTCGATACCCTTTCAGGGAACAACAGAACAAACAACAGAAAAAATGCCTCTAGTCCTTAAAAAAAGAACTGCCACAATAATTAAACAATAGCAGCATGCAAGAGCTGCTACACTTCTGTAAAAATCCCACTCAATCACTGGTCCCTTGGGGACCTGAAATTGTTCTGATTAAATCTCTAATGTCTCCCTTGACTCAGATAGGGGAGATTCCTGGAAAACAAAAGTAACTATTTCTTTTGGTGCCAGTCACTAAGTTTAAAAGATTGCTGTACATGTTCCTCCAGCCAGTCACAGTGGATGGAGGGGGAGGAAAACACTGATAGAAATGCAACAGCCTACATCAATGGTTCGGGTAACATCTGTCTGATTATTTTTCCAAACGCTCGAGACCATCAACACGCAGAAAAAGGAAGTACGACGGAAACTGAATCCAAGAGAATAAACCATGTAGAATTTGACAATGTCTATTGTACATGGTGTAGATACAATGGAATGCCAATTTTTCGAACCTCAAAGGGAAACGAAAATTGGTTCGAAAAATCGGCGGTAAAATTACAGTGTTCGAATTATGAGAGGGAAACAACTTTTGGTTCGAGTTACTGGGAGGTTCAAATAAACGAGGGTGCGAGAAATTGGGATTCCACTGTATGTTATCGGGACGTAACATGTCGATCAAAGTCGATCTTCAAGAACGTAGTCGATAAGTCGATAGTACTCGATATTTTTCGATAATCGTCAATCGACAAGTTTAATTTGTCGATAAAAGTCGATAATCACAAGATTTTAACTGATTATCAATTTTATCTACAAAAATGCAGACACATTTTTCAATCGGCCACGAAATTACAGAAGTGTAAACAGGTCTAAAGTAAATCCGTATGGCAATAAAGTTGACTAAAAAACTAAAAATCAAAATCGATCAAAGTCGATCAAAGTCGATAATCACAAGAAATTGTGTGATCGATTTTTATCGACATCCGATATTTGTCGATTGATTAGTATCGAATTCGATCGACAACGATCGTTTTTTATCGACTATCGAAATTATCGACATGTTACGTCCTGATGTTATTTAGCCGTTAAACTTTTGCTCACCGCGAGTCCAATCCACGTTCAAGGAGGATTCGTTTTACTTCATCTTTCTTCATCTTGTTTATTCGTCCATTTGAGAGTGATATTTCCCTGTAGACAGGGTGATCACAGTAGTGTGTTGTGTTTTCATCCGTACTTTCCTTTTCATCGTCAACAAGGGATCCTTCCGCCTTTTTTGTAGTTTCGTTTTTGAAGCTAACCGCTGGCCTAAAATCGCACAAAACCGGAAATGCAAATGACAACTCTTCCGGGTAAGTGGTGTTTCGGTTTGCGTTTATGTTTACGTTATGGCACGCATCTGTTCATTCCTTCTTTTAGCCGTACTTGCCGTTTTAACTTTCAGTGTTTTCTGTAAAGATCTGCAGCCTTTTGGACTTTACAGAGGGGGTTTTTCAAAATTGGATTCAAAGTTACCTTCCAACCGTGCAAGTACATTGAGATCTGGTGGAGAGATCTTGAACAATATAGGTAAGTAAGTTGATGAGTATTCCACAGTATTTTGTTTGGATAAAAAAACAACAAAGCGTTGATAAGTTAACATCGATGAAAAGAGCACCTAATATACCTAAATTTGAAAGTCACATCACAAACAAGAAATCATCCCGTGACTTAAGTCTTCAACCCGTGTCTGTATAGGTCAGTAAAGTGTTTCAGTCGTATCATTTGCATGGATAGCAGGCATGTTTACACACCCGACGGGTTTTGATAACACCCCTGTCTGATAGCAATCCCCGGGTAGGGTTTGTTTCCAGCAGAGAAATCCTATCAGATGAAAAACTCTTAGCATGAAAAAGGAAAAAAAAAAATTAAAAATTATTCACGATGAACACGACTTCCGCAAGAAACCGAAAAACTACGTCAGAGAAAAGACCTGCTGCTGAAGCTCTACTGATACCTTATGAAATAGCTATGCCGAATTAAAACAATATTAGAAATGCGAGTTAATGGAATACATGCACGCAATCTGAAGTCTAGAGGTAAAGTAATAAAAAGTTATAAAAGTCATACAGTAAAATCCATCTGGACGATATGTGGTAAAGCACTGCACAGTAATTGCAACAAGACATTATGTCCCCCATTCAGTTTTCGTTTTTGAAAGAAAATAAGCCAAACGTGTTGTTGTCAAACTGTATGAAATTATCTTATGTCTTATATCCATGCAATAAAATTTTCAGTTGAATTATACTGCATTTATGGCACTCTACTACAGTCGATGGCTTTAAAACCTGAAAAGAGATTTGAGAAATCTATCACTCACTCACCAGCACTGTTTAACCTGTCTCCCTCAGATCTCAAGGTGTTCGTTTGGAAAGAAAGAACTTGTCTCCAGATCACTTACATGACTTTGCGTGCGAAGAAATAATCTTGGGTGGTGATTTCAATCTCGTTTTGGATGTTAAGGGGCCGGGATAAGAAGGGCGGCCTTCCCAGAACCTACCAAAATACGCTGAAAATAATCAGTCAAAATTGCAAAGAACTTAACTGATATATGGAGAACGCTGAACGCTGATAAACACGGATATACATGGCGCCGGAAGAAGCCAGAAATTCAATGCAGACTTGATTTCTTTTTAATAAGCTCAGATTTAATCTGCGATATCAACCTGGCAGACATTGTTCCCGGGTACAAAACCGATCATTCAATGATATTGCTTAAAATAGCCCTACACTACAACCCAAGAGGAAGAGGCTTTTGGAATCTAAACACCTCGCTCTTGAAAGAGGAGGAATATTTGAACTTAATCAAAACAACTATGTACCAAACAAAAAGCGAATACCAGTTTGACAACTCGGTTAATCCGACCCTGCTCTGGGATATGATCAAAATGAAAGTAAGAGAAAAATCGATTGCGTATGCAGCAGCCAAAAACTACAAAACTAAGTCCCGTGAGGATATCCTTTACAAAGAATTATCAGGTTTGGAAAAAGAATTGGATGAAAACACTGCCCTGAGCGACACACAAAAATCGCTGCTACAGTCAAAACTTGATAATCTTAGAAGTGAGATGGAAGAAATTATTGAGTATCGTACAAAGGGTGCCATGTTACGGCCGAGAACCCGATGGCATAATGAAGGAGAAAAAAACACAAAATACTTTCTAAATCTACAAAAACGACATTACAGACAGGGAACAATTAGTCGCTTAGAGAAATGTTAGAACGACTTTGCAACCACAGATAAGGAAATGCTTTATGAATGCGAGTCTTTCTTCAAGGATCTTTACTCTTCTAAGATGAAAACTGACTCGATCCTTCCAGAAAGTGACTTTTTTTTTCGGAGAACAACACCGTTTTAAGCAACGAGGAACGCGATTCCATTGAAGGTTTGTTAACTGAATTGGAATGCTTTGAAAGATATGGAACCAGACAAAAGCCCCGGAACAGATAACTTGCCTTCTAAATTTTACCAAATGTTTTGGAGTGAAGTTTCCAAACCTCTGCTAGAAGCTTTAAGTTACGGTTTTGAGATCGGCCAGCTGTCTATATCTCAAAAACGGGTGTAATAAAACTTATTCCCAAGAAGAGTGAAGAACTTTGCTACATCAAAAACTGGAGGCCACTTACACTCTTGAACTGCGATTACAAGATAGCTACAAAAGCGATTGCAAACCACCTGAAGACCCATCTCCACAAACTGATAGACAATGTCCAGACTGGTTTTTTGAAAGGACGGTTTATAGGAGAGAACATTCGTCTAATTGACAGCGTTATTAATTACACCGCTGCAAAACAAATTCCCGGACTTCTACTTTTCCTTGACTTTGAGAAAGCGTTTGACACATTGGAATGGTCTTTTATACAAGAAACACTTATTTCTTTCGGATTTGGCCCTTCCATTGTCCAATGGTTTAAACCCTTTTATAACAACACTGAAAGCTGTATTATGAACAATGCAACGGATGCGCAACCAACTTCTTTTCGGTCCACAGGGTTGTCCGCCAAGGCTTTCCTCTCTCCCCTTACCTTTTTATTCTTTCAGCCGAAATTCTGGCCAAAGCAATCCGGAAAAATGCAGACATAAAAGGTTTATTAGTTAAGAACACTGAGATTAAATTGAGCCAATATGCTGACAACACAACTTTAATTATTGATGGTTCAGAAAAGTCACTCTCTGAAGCCCTGAGGATCTTAGAAAGCTTCGAGAAAGTTTCAGGTCTCAGACTGAACAGTAAAAGACTGAGGCTCTTTGGATAGGCTCTTGTGCTGGCAAAAGTGAAAAACTGCACCCAGAAAAAGATTTCAACTGGCAAAATACAAGGGTTGAAGCGCTCGGAGTTTGGCTATCAACCGACCCGGAAATTACAATCAAACTTAACTCCGTCGAAAAAATAGAAACAATGTGGAACTGCTTGGGCTGCTAGACAGTTCGAAGACTAAGCCTTATCGGGAAAATAACAGTTCTTAAGAGTTTGGTTGCCTCCCAAGTAATTCATCTTTTGTCGCCTCTTCAAGTTCTCTCAAATTATAAAACAAATAATTGACCTCTTTTTTAACTTCCTTTGGAACAGTAAAGGTGATAAAATCAAGAGAAACGTTATCACCCAAAACTATGGCAACGGAGGACTTAGAATGATTGACATTGCTTCTTTTAATAAAGCCCTTAAGTCCGTGTGGATAAGAAAGTACCTGGACGAAAATAACAGGGGGAAATGGAAACTTTTTTTGACGCTGAGCTCGAAAAACTTGGAGGCCAAACTGTTTTTAGGGTCAACCTTGACATAAGAGACTCGACGAAGCTTGCTAACAATCTTAGCCCCTTTCTGAAAGAGATTCTCGAGATATGGTCTGAATTAAACTATGAAGGCTCAATAGAAACGGTAGAGTCCTTCCTCACACAAAGCTTATGGTATAATTCTTTGATTAGAGTTATCGACAAACCGGTTTTCAATAACAGTTGGTATCAAATGGGCATTTCTCATGTGAACCAAATCGTTAAGGAACAACCAAGCACTTTCTTGTCACCAACAGAATTTGAAAGCAAGTATCATACCAAGGTTTGCCCGTTGAAACTCTATGGAATGACATCTACCCTCCCAGAACTCTGGAAAAATAAAAAACCACCAATTGTACCACTAAATTGTAAAGAACAAGAGTCTTTCACAACCGCCTTTTTAAAATCGAGAAAGCCCACCAGACTAGCTTATCAAAAACTGGTGGAAGTAAAATGTAACTACAAAATTTCTAGTCAGGAGAAATGGAAAAAGGTTTTCCCAGAAGCTCGTGATTTGATCTTGCATAACACATACATGACTGCTGTTAAATGTACCAAAAGCACCAAACTGATTGAATTTCAATTTAGATTCCTTCATCAAACTTTGGCAACAAACGTATCTTTAGTCAAAATGGGATACAAAGATGCCATTAGTGTACATTTTGCCATGAGGAAGCTGAAAATTTCACGCATCTTTTCTGGTTCTGCAGCAAAATAGAACTTTTCTGGAAACACCTTATTGCTTCTCTAAAGGATCGTAACTTTTTATCCAACGACAATCTTCTAAACAATCTTGTCGTCTTGGGTCTGACGCCTGATACTTCCAAAAACAAGGCTGCAATTAACTTTGTTCTGTTACTTGCGAGATTCTACATTTGGCTTTGCAGAAGCAAAGGAAATATTCCAACTACTGAAAATTTTAAGCCTTTTTTAAAGCAATATAAGAAAGAAATTGAACATTTCTCTCTTTAGTAACCTTTTACCAGTTTGAAGTCTCTCGCTCTTTTTACACTTTCCTTTCTACCAGACATTCCCTTCCTATTTTCCACGCTTCAATGCTCAAAGTATATAAAGCTAAATTTCAGTGAATCAGCAGGGAAACTATCTGTAATCGTTTTGATCTCCTTTGAGTTAGAAGCTCAGTTCACTAAAATTTAACATACATCCCCGTCCCCCTTTATTTTCTGGATTTTGTAGCTTAAGTAATCCGTATTGTAAGTAACGCAAGTAGCTGTATGTTTTTTCTTTTTTTTTTTTTTATAAGTAAAGCGTAGAGTATAGCATTGTTACTAGCGTACGTATCTCACATTGTAAGTACTGTAAGTGTTGTGTTGTAAGTAGAGTATAGTATTGTTAGTAGCTTAAGTATCGCACATTGTAAGTAAGTACTGTAAGCTTTGTACTGTTAAAAACAAAACGAACAAAAAAACAAACAAATAAACAAACAAAAAAACTTGTCTTCAGATGCTGACAAATTGTTTCTGTGAAATTTAGGAGACTGGAATTCTTTACAGCAACAATACGAAGTCACAACAGCAGAAACTACGCCCAACAGTAGGGTTGATTTCAGCGAACAGCTTCGCGCTATCACTCCACGCATCAGAGCTGAATTTGATTACCACCATCACGAAAGACACCAACAACCACTTATTTACATTTCAGGTTTTGTGCGACGCCGTGTCGTCCAGCGGCTCTCTGCTGGGCGAAACTAAGATGGCGGAAAGTCTACTTGTTCAAGAAAAAATGAAACGAAACTGGAAAAAGAACGGAGAACACTACTCAATACTCCCAGCAAACAAGAATAAACACAGTGAGGTCATGAGTTGATATTCCGTCGACGAAATTCTTTTAGGCTTCAACTTCGCAACTGCGGAGTTAATTTCTTTCCTTTACACTCTATCTACAGTTTGTACATTACTACCCAAACCTTCATCGCTTGGCGCTGGCTCCTAGCCTCATTATGTTCTCTTTTTTTGTTAACCCTTTACCCCCTAAGGCGAACGGCAGTTTTTCCCAAATCGGCAAATAAAGACACTCTGCCCGTGTACAATATGCCATTTGAAAGCCACTAATCAGCTTATTTAAGAATTGACACCAGCAGCTATGAAGCAGGTAGACATTTTGAGAGAAATTGCTTTAAAATGGGAAAATGAACGACTTCAAAAATGTACCAATCTTCTACTATATTAGGTATACCACTAAACTATAGCTTATTTAGCAGCTCTTAGTGCATAGCTTGATATGAAACAAGTCCTGCATTCCATTTGCATCCCGAAAAAGGAACTTAAATCTTCTGGGGGTGGTCAACCATGTCTTGGATGGGAGGGGGTCAAAATTTTATGACTTCAATGAGCAGATCTTCATAGGACAATTTTCATGGCAAAAATTCATAGATATCTCTCAAATATTCACAAAGTTACGACCTTGTGTGCCAATTTGCACTCTTAGGGGGTAAAGGGTTAATGCTAGTTCATAAACTTAGTAATAATAAGTTACAACGATGGTACCAATTCCTTTGAGGCGATAGTTGATTCGACTTTCGGCCTCATTAACTATCACCTGTTTACTATAAATCTACTAGCTTTCTATCGCGTATGCTGTTCTCTGATTGGCTACGCTACTCACTATCTATTCTGTTGTAGATAGTAAGTAGCTTAGCAGTGTACGCTTGTTAACAAAATGGCGACCGCTACTATGCTTTTTCTATGCGTGACAGTTGACTCAGGCGGCGCCCTTGTCAACTATCACGCGATAGAAATCTCGTGTTCGTAATTTAATTGTGCAATAAATGAACAAACTCGCACGGTCTTTGCTAACATTTTGTTCACATTAAACGAACGACCTGCTATTAAAAGAAACGAACGGAAGCAAGACTAAAAAGCTCCAACTGACCAGAGTCATACTACTAAATAGTTTGACGGAGACGTTCTTGTTTGAATACAGTTAACGTTAGGTTTTATCCAAGAGGCGCTCATCGTGATTAAACTTGATTTCGCAGCCATCTTGGACCATCTTTTGTAAAATACGTGCAATGTTTCTCGCATCATCTATTCCACTGTGTGGCCTTCCTTCGAATCTCATTCCAAGATTCTTCACCATATCCTCGAGAGTGCCTTTTGGCACTTTGTAAAAATTTCTGTACAGTTTTCTCAGATTTATCCATTTCCTGGCAAACTTGGGGACGGAAATGGAGCATAATCGGCACTGTCTCGAGAAACAACGGCCCATATCCCAATGGCTACAACCAAAGGAGAGATAAAAGAGGGATTCAATAATGTGCACTGGCAGTTTAAAGTCCGTTATTAAGACTGCGTGCAAATGCCTACTTTTTTCGTTGTTCCTCTAGTTGTACGCAGGCTAAACATCCCTGTAGTCTCTATCAGATTACAAACGACAAATTTGAAAAACTATTCAACAGGTGGAGTCTTAGTGACTAAGAAGAGTGTTCTGTTTCGCAGCGTCTTATGTCCTGTGTTAATGCATTTCAATCTCTAGTTGTCATCACCAAACTTGAACAAAAACTTCCGATGTGCTCATCAGCTAATTTGCATCGTGACTAGTAAGAAGCCGACTGGAGGCGAGGTTGAAATTCAGGCTTTGGAACAGCTGTTTGGTAGCATGAAGCTTCAGATTTACAAGCGGATTTAGATATTGATATGAGTCAAATGCTGGCTTACCCATCCGTGACAACACCAAATTTATATTCTGATCCAAGTTTGTGATCCGTAAGCCACTGCTCAAACTTGGAAAGGACTTCTGGAAAAGCAGCAGCATTGTCTACAGTTTCCTTTCAGACAGAAAGAGAAGGAAAAAATGGTTCTGAAGTGAAATTTAATTACCACAAAAGCCCTGAAAAAGACATTCATTTACAAGGGAGCTGAACGTCAGTTTATTGTGAAAGATGCAATGTTCATTATTTCGCGAGCGTGGAACAAAGAAAAAAATCTGAGCCTTCAACAAGATTCAAACCCAGACCTCCCAGGCCAGATACCAGTCGGGCGCTCTTGACACGCGTCCTGCATACTACCGGGATCAGTGTCTCATGTGGAGATAAATATTCAGGCCTCCGTGAAAGAGTACCACACTGCAAGATAGATACCCTGGATAATATGAAGATTTTATTATTACAATGGGTGAATGCCATCTTAAAAATAGGCAGGGGGGATAGGGGGCGATAAGGGGGCGGATCTGATCTTCCCACACCCTTTACCCCAGTTCCCATCTTATTCACTGGAAGCTCCCGACACTTTCTCCTTTGCCTTTATGCAACATTTTACATGATTTTCTGCTTCACATCATCTCACAAGGACCGTTTCCCTCGGATTCCCACCCATTCGTTTTCTCCTGGGTTCCTGCTCTGTCTTCCCCCTAACTTAAAATAACTCATTAAAATAACTCATACTGGGAAATCAACGTCGATTATAGGATTCTATTTCTTCCAGTGATGTCAAATGACTGTTCTCATAAAAATCCCATTAAAAGAAATCACAGATTGCCAATGATTTCAACCCTAAACTTTGCTCTTTTCATTGTCAGTTGAACACGGTGTTTATTTTTTCAAATAAGCATTTAATTTACCTGTGTAACTCCAGTTAGTTCTTGACAAAACTCTGAAAGTTGTGTTTTACAGTGTGGTTTACAGTACTCGTGAAACTCTGATACCTGAAATATAAGTATATGACCAGAGACATTCAACAGAAGGTTGGAGCCCATAAGTTTTAGCCTCATACTGCAGAAGTACTGGGAGGCATAATGACCTAACGGGTAGTTCATTGGACTCTGGATCAAGTAGCCCTGGGTTCGAGCCCTGGCTGGGGACATTGTGTTGTGTTCTTGCGCAAGACACTTGACTCTCACAGTGCCTCTCTCCATCTAAGCTTCATTACCAGCTGCTGTTCCGGAAAGGAGCCCGGGAAGAACGTAGACTGTGTTTCAGAATCGAGAGAGTGGTTGAAACTTACTTATATTTAAAATTATCTGTAAGTAGCATCAGTAGTCGCATTATATTGTAAGTAGTGTAAGTATTAGTATCGTAAGTAGAATAAGTACTCGTATAGTATTGTAGAGTAAGTTATGCAAAAGTAGCATCTGTAATCGTATCGTATTGTAAGTAGTGTGTAAGTTATCGCACTGTATAACAAGTTTTGTTAGTAATGTAAGAGAGTTTAGTAGTTGGATTACTGCTGTAAATTGTGTAAGTAGCTGTACCAGTGTTGTATGTAGTGTGCATCACAATTAAAATGTTAAAAGAGCTTACTTTCCAGTCAGGTGTACAAATGGGTACCTGTGAGTTGTTGGGGCAGCCTGACAAAATGCTGAGGATAACCCTGTGACACATGTAGCGAGCTGTCCAGGGAAGAGTAGCAAAACTTCTAGCCACTTCATGCTACTGAAACCGGAATTAAGCACTGCCAGACAGCTGTGAGCTAGTTGGGCGTAAGAGGCTTTACTACTAGAAGTACTTTTCCAGGAATAGAGACAGTTTTTTAGAAATTGAGAAAATAAATTCTGAAAAATCCTATAAAATTAGGAAGATTAGAATGCCTGCTATGTGCAGAAATGAATGAATAATCACCAGCCCCCTTCTCTTGAAAAAAAGTCACATATGTAACTCTTAACCTACTCATGGAGCCCTTAGCCTACTATACATTTAGGTGGATAAAAATCAATATAATCTAATCAAGCAACAAGTTGAAACTCTAATGAATCTATTCAAGTATCAGTACAAGGAATAAATCTCTGAACAGTGGAGCAACAACAGCCAATCAACTGCAATCAACAGTCAAGCAACAACTTGAAACTCTCATGAATGTATTCAAGTGTCAGTGTAAGGAATAAATCTCTGAACAGCAATTTACTGACCTAGACCAAGGGATGATATTTAAAGGGTAAGAGAGTGAATCCCCCATGTAGGCTGTATTCTCAAGGTAATAGCTCTCAAGTTATTTTTAGACACGGTAAGCAGTTATGGTTGAAGTTACCATGTGTATTGCATAGATGATTTCTTGGAGGATGAAAAGGTGTGTAAAGCCACTTGGACTGTCCACATGAGTGACATTTAAGTCACAGGATTGGCCATTTTTAGACCCCTCCGGGATTTCATATGGCAAGAGTGATCTACAAATAACGTAAGACCCATTTCCTAATGTGCAAGGCCTTTATTAGGAATTACTGTAACTCTCTTACCCTTCATTCTATTGTGTTGATGGTGACACATTATCTGCTAATTAGGAGAGTTCCTCTTACCAACTGGTACCAAACAGCCGGTGCTTATCTCCAGTTTCATAGAAGGCTGTAACTAGGAGTATTCCTACTACACTTGGATAGAATGCTAGTCCATAACAGGGTAAGCATTCAATTTGCTGGTAGCAATTTATACACCTGGGTGAGGTCAGGAACTGTTTGAGTTAAGTGTCTTGCCCAAGGACACAACACAATGACCCTGGCCAGGGTTTGAATTCAGACCACTTGATCTGGAGTTCAGCAGCTAGGTTTACCATGAGGTTGTCTCGCCTCCCATACTTCAGAACAGGTCACTGCCTCACAGAAAAGCTCTTAGAAACATGTATCAGTTATTTCTCAGCCAAAAGACATTGACGAAACTGATTTTCTAAGTCAGTCCTCCTATTCCTTCCACAGAGTATTAATTTTGGTACTTCTCTAATTGTAGTTCTATGTCCTGCAACCATTTTTTTACATGTCTATTAAACAATTAGATTATGAGAGCTCTCAAGATTTCTATTACATGATACCTGATGAGGGCACATGCGTAGAAATCAAGAGTGAATAATCTAATTGTTTTAGGGACCGTTCATTTTTTATGAGGGAGGGGGGGCTGGTTGGATTTGGGAAGCACCATTTAAAAATCGCATGACCCCCCCTCAGCTTACCAATTTTTTCACATGGCCCCCCCTTGTAGCGGTCATTTTTTGGGATGACCCCCCCCAAAAAAAAAATTGAACAAACAATATTTAGATTTCAACTTTTTTAATATTTCTCTATTATCCCCCTACTTCACGTTATTGTGCTCACTATGAAGACAATATTTACAATCTCTATACGACAGAGAGCTGTTGTTTAAAAAACAAATCGAAAGAAAGAAAGTCAATTTCGGATCTCCTAGTTATGGCTCGCCCTGAGCGTGTGGCATTTGGCCTCTCATTGGCATCTTCCTCATCTGAATTGATGAATGCAAGAATGACGTCACTTGAGTCATCTTCTCCCCCAGAGTCAATGGCATCACTGTCATACTCATCATTGTCACTTTCATCCGTTTCACTGCTGTCAGCACTTGCCCTGTTGTCATTTTGTGTCAATATCCTGGCATTTCTCTGTGTTGGTTGGCCAGCTCTGAGAGGACTCTTCTGCTGCAAGCATGAATGTCTTACAATTGCCTTTACTTTCTCGCTCTTGCTGCTTTTCAAATGCTGCTTCAGCCCGTGGTGGTTTGAGTACTTGTTTAGTTCTGGAACACGTAGCTTTTTAAGCTTGGTTAGATCTTCGCACAACTCAGTCCAAGGATAATCCTCCTCCCTACTTAACTTTGCCTTTTCTTCTGCTCTCTTTTTCCTTTTAAATTCCAGCACTTCGAGATGCTGAAGATAATCCACCACAAACTTCGATTTGACAATAAACTTATCTGCAAATAGAGCAACGCTCTCTGGGTCAGATAAAACCAGCCTGCCACTTCCATGCTCTTTCTTCTTTATATTGTTAATCCAATCGGGGAAAGAGCGCATTACTACATGAGCATCATGAAAGAGGCTCATTCCAAAATGCGCAATAATGGCGAAAGCGACGAGTCGTTTAAGAAAAGGTATACAGCTGAACGATCCAGGCAGTTTGACATCTTACATGCAAAAGAAGCAATTTTTCTAGGTGCGGATGGCTGTTCAGAAAGGGCGAGTGAGTTTTCCATGCAAGGGTACCAGTTGAAGCCCAGTGATGGAAGAAAACTGAACTTCTCCATCAAAGAGCACAGAGCAATGGTGGAAAAGTTGAATGTCATATTGAAAGATGTAAAGGAACACGATTCCACACTCTTTCAGTCCAATGGGCTTGCTTTAAAGCAGGGCGAAGAATTTGCCCACAGTTTTAATGTAAAACAGATCAAATGTACAGAAGCTAAGTTGATGAAGGTTACGCAGGACATGGAAGCACTAGAAAATAAGAACAGCAATTATAACAGCACATTCAAAGGCATACTCAAACAGCACATCAACAAAAGGAGAAGGAAAAAAGAAAACCGCAGAAAGTCAAATGAAAGAAAGAGGAAGCGGACTGAAAACAATGTCCAATGAGTTTATGGAATCTGTGTTGGAAATCCGCTAGGAAATGATCTTCCACAATGCCTTGTGTACCCTCCTAGAACAGCCGTCCCGGAAGAGTGTCTTAAAGTTGAGGATGTTGCCACGTCGATATTTAGAATAGATGGGCCATACATCGCACAGCTCTTGGAAGGGAATTATTTCACCAATGCTGCAAGAAGCAGAATCACCACCAACCTTGAGCGGGAAGTCAGAGATTATGTTTACACCTTCATGTACCCTGAAGAGTACACTCTGACGGAAAGCATTGCTGCTTCTTACAGCATTGGTGAAAGAGACTCCCATAGCAGCACAAGCGGCGACGAAGAACTCGACGACAGCGGAGATGAAGATGAGTGCCAGTGAAAGTTGCATTCGAAAATAACAGTGTTAAATACTTCTTTTCAGTAGCTACAAATGCTTTTTGTTGCCAAACGTTTTTTTAAAGCAGAAGGAAAGTTTGTAATAAATTTATATCCTGCCTTCTATGTTTATTCTATGGCAATTTTTTTGATATTCAAACATTATGCCATTTTAAAGTTTTACTAAAATATTTCACGTGACCCCCCTTTTCCCTTATTTTTTTGGGATAGCCCCCCCTCGAAAGCCATTTTTTTTCCACATGGCCCCCCCCCAAATCCCACCAGCCCCCCCCCACCTTATAAAAAATGAACAGTCCCTTAGTATAAATCTACTAGTCGTTCAAAACTTTATCTAAATCCCCTTCACAGACACTTTGAAAACAGAAAGAATCTGCCGTCATTTTGATAACAACCACACACTGTTAGGTACTCACTATCTATCACAGAATAGATAGTGAGTAGTGTAGCCAATCAGCAAATGGTGTTCGTGATAGAACGCTAGTAGATATATACTAATAATATATAGATTTAGCCAAGCCTAAAGGCGGAGCTCCTGGGCTGGGTTGTTTTAAGTCTGATGAAACTAACCCAGGATAAGCAAGAATTTTGATTTGAGTTTGTAACTCTGTGGTGGTTTTCTGTTTATATTGTTTGGCCTTCTGTTTCAATCCAATCGAAAAACAACATTTGGTCAGCGGTCAACTTAAAAAAACATGTGATCTCGATGAGCTCTAAACATGAGCCTGTGATATGGTCACGTGATACTGGTCAGCAAATACCTTGCTTTGACAGGTGTCAATTGACCGTAACATAGATGACCAATGTAACAGATGTATAGTGTAAACCTAGGCTTCGTGACTTGGTCGACCTATTAGCTGGAGTATTGCTGCCGTGTTGCACAACATAGTCATCATTTTCGTTGTCGTAGGGTGCCCGTGCCCGCGATCCATGCCACTAGCAATGTTGACCATGAAAAAAGAGATGCATGGGTTTCTACTTCTAGGTGTGCATGTGGTTCTCTTCCTATAGTTATGGTGCTCAGAGCTCCGCTATTAGGCAATGCAATGAAAGAGCTGGCTTCAGCTCATCTGTGATGGAGAGTGGCCCAACAGAGGGCATAGGACTGGACCAGTTGGAATCAGTGGCATGAAAAGGACAGATGATGATTATTATTAGGCATTAATTAATAGACATAGAATTACTGTTAGTCAGTCTAGGAATACAGATTTACACAACTTTGTTGTAGTCATTACCATTGTTGAAGAGAGCGTTTGACTGTACTTGGCTGGTACATTTTCAAAATACATCTCTCATATTAATACATATTTTTTAACACATCCATTTCTACAGAATACAAAGCAATTATTAGTAGTATTTTGAGGTGATAAATCACTCATGAGGGATTCAAACATATAGGAATAAAATCCTTCCTTTTTCCCATTTAAAATTTTCAGGACAAGCTGTCATTGGGTGGCTTTGTGTGGCTAAATTGACAGTGCACAGTTTAGCTAATGTCTCAGCAATTCACTCACCACTTCTAGAGTAGTCGCATCCACGAGTACAGCAGGAAACTCTATTATCTCATGAATGTAGTCCTTTGGATTATCTTCCTCACAAGTTGCTTCAAAATCTATAACACAGTAAAAATGAACTTCATTCATCCTCTTTTCCTGTGCCAGTTTAGCTTGCACTAATTTCTCTTTCTTGATGTGGTTCTTCAATCGCTTTTGAAGAACTTCCTTTACTCCCCTGTGAAGAAAATGCAATTGATGAACAGTCAGCTCATGTTTAAAGATATGAGAGATTGTTGTAGTTAAGTACAGAAATTTAGCAAAAAAAAAAAAAAAAAATAAAGCATGGAAAAAAGAATAGAATTGGATGGGATTTAAACTCATGACCTTCATAATACAAATGCAGTCCTGGGAGCTAGTCATGTTGTGATTTTGAAGACTTGAGTTCGAGAAATTCATCAAAAGGTAAGGAAACAGAAGCGTGAATCAATTCACTAGTAAAAGTATAAGTGTACTTGAAGATGGTGAAGAAATGCAAGTGAATACAGGACTGCCATAAAGGGATGTAACCCATAACAACTGTACATGTTATGGCTGAGTAAGCTTGATGGGCCCTTGATGTTAAGGGTGAACTTGCCCGTTATTCATAACATTAACCCACAAAAAACAATTTTGTTACAGGTGTGAGATTTTATAATAATGTCATTATTTCTGTATGGATTAGAAGTGTGGGGCTCCACCTATCAAGGCAAATATTTAGATCAGATTGACACTTTTTTTTGGCGAGCCTATCGTTTTAGCTATACCAATAAGATCATTTTGATATCTGATGTTATAAAGGATAGGGACAGTGATCTTTTCAAAAGAATCACAAGTGACACTGGCCATGTACTATATGACTTGCTCCCACCCAAACGTAACAGAGCTCTTAGAGAAAGGGGCCATGGCTTCATACTCCCTAAAGTTAAAAAGGAATGATTCAAATGGGCTTTTGTAAATAATGTCTTTTTAAATTTATTTCTTAAAATTTTTCTTGCAATACATATGATAGGTTTTTTCTAGTTTAGCTTAGTTTGTTATTGATTGTAAAGCCACACGTATGTTGTGACTGATTTCTTAATAAAGACTTCTACTACTATTAATGCAACAGGTGACTCAAAACATAACGACAACCCTGGAATAATTCTATGAAACACGTTATATTTCAACAGTGGGAGAAAGAACCAAAGACGCAAGAGATCACTACAATTATGTGAGCAAATTTGGTAGTTGAGAAAATAAAACCTGGAAAAATATTTGAGTTTGAACAAGATTCAAATCCATGACCTTTTTGATACTGGTGTGGTGCTCTACCAACACAGCTATCGAGCAAGTTGGTGGCTGCTCATGTGGTGAATTTTGTAGAATCCGTAGAATGAACTCAGGACAACTCAACACAACACGTGTTTAATCAACATGGCGACCCATGAAAGCACAAGGTCCCAGCATGCACTGCAAGCAAAGAATATGCATGACAAATAAATATATAGGCACTTCCCTTCCTAGTGCAATCGAGTGAACTGATTAACAAAGATAAAGGTAATTGTATGTCTGCAAGCATTGTTCCCTCCTTAAGCCTTGATTTGATGGTAACTTTAACTACTACTTAACAGTTTGACTATCAAATATTTGATAGTGCATAGCACAGTCTCTGAAGTGCATAAATGCAATAACAGTTTCTTAGACTGCCCTGATAAAGTCAAACATATTAGTCTAGAGGTCCAATCGATCAGGTGGCCTAACGACTCTCCCTGAATGTGTTTGTAATGGAGCTGTTTGACTGTGGACAGACTGCACTGGAGCTTCAGTTATGGTACCCGGGAGCTGAGATAGCAATGGAACTGTTTGACTGCAGACAGGCTGCAATGGAGCTTCAGTGTGGGAGCTGAGATGGGCCAGTCATTTCTTCTGGGTCTTGACCAGCATGGTAGCTTGCAGTATGGGTGAAAGTGGCTGGCTTGTCTGCCTTTAAAGGGGACAGTAGATCTGTCATGTCATACTGTGCCCTTCTCTGTTTTGACAAGAAAGGAGTAAGGATACTGAGTGCGCCCTTGTATCTTCCCTATTCTGGTCTCTGATCCATACTGTTTCACCAGTTGTCAAGTCAGGAAGTTCCTTTGCTTGGTGTTGTTGGTTAAAGCTTCGCCTTTGGTTGGATCTGCTGATTTCTTCTTTCTTCACAACTTCTTCACGTTCTCTCCTCAAGTCTCTGGGTGCCAATGTCTTTGTAGCGACAGGGAGCTGAGTCTGAAGTCTTTCTCCCATAAGTAGTTCACTTGGTGAGAGACCGGTTTGCACGGGAGTAGATCTGTAGGTGAAGAGTGCAAGGTAGGGGTCATCATTGTTCTTTAACAGTCCTTTTACAGTTCTTACAGCCCTTTCAACCTCTCCATTTGCTCGAGGGTGTCTGGGAGAATAGTCATGTGAACAAACCCATAACTGGCAGCAAACTCTTGGAAGGATACTGGACTGAAACAGGTGTCCACTGTGTGAGATTACTATGTCTGGTATACCATGGGTTGCGAATAGCACCTTGGAAGTTATGATCACACTCTTTCCCATTTGTGTTGTGAGAAGCTTGCTTTCGACCTGCCTGGAATAGTAGTCAATAGTGATGAGGTATGTTTGTCCCTCATACTAAAGCGAATTCTTCCAAATCCTCTCCCAAGGGTGATTGGGAAAAGATGATGACACCAAGGGCTCCTTGGGTTCTGGCAGTTTGTTTGCACACGTGAAGCATGCTTTGACCATGTCTTTGATGGGTACAGATAGCCCTGGCCACTGAACTGACATTCTGGCTCTAGCACTACATTTGCTAATGCCGAGGTGACCATGATGGATGCAGTCTCGTACTTTCAATCTTAGAGCTTGTGGGATTACGATGCGTTCATCATTGAGGAGAAGATCGTCAACGACTGCTCAGTGAACTCTGCTTTTGCAATATGGCCTGAGTAGGGGTTGATGGGGCATGTATACTGGCCAACTATCTTGGCAATACCTTCTGACTTGCATGCATACTTCATCATTTCACTGAACTTCTATGATCTCTTGAAGGTGCTGAGCAGTTGCAGGAAGATGGTTCATTGTGGAGCTAGCAAAGGCTTCAACCTCTTTAATGAACTGTATGTCAGATGTATTTGGGGAAATGGCTGGAGCACATGACAATACACGAGCTGAAATCTGACATTTAACAGGAACTTGCAAGACTTTGGGGTTGTATCGCATCATTCGGGGACGGAAGCACAATATTCTAGGAGGCATCTTGGACAACTCATTTGTTGTAAGGAGTGGAACAAGAGGCTTGTGGCTTGTGAGTGGAAGTTGACTCGGTTGTGGATGTGTTTGGTTTTGTTCTGCTCCCAAGGACAATCCTTGTTGTGGAGCTGGTTCTGTTTCAGGCATTTTTAGGGTCAACCACCACTGCCACCAGGTAGAATCCGGAAAATGAACTCCTGACAGCTCAACACAACACAGGTTTAATCAACATAGCGACCTGTAAAAGCACAAGGTCCCGGCATGCATTGCAAGCAAAGAACACGTATAACAAAATACATATATGGGCATAACTGTACAAGTTTGTGGTAAAATTGTGGATTGTGAAGATCTGTAAAATGAATATATTGGAACTAAAAGAGAAAGATTTCAGGACACACGAGACCATCCCAGTTAAGCACTACGCAACTTAGGACACGTGGTTGAGGAAAAAAAACCTGAATTCACTAACATCTTACAAAATAAATTTGCTGAATGAAATACTTTCAAAATTATTTGACATCATGCCAGTACTGCTTTTTGCACCAAGTTGTCAAATCATTCAAAAGTAATGGCAACAAAATAGTGGAACTGATCTTGACTGCTAATGATCTATCAACTGGGAGACAGACTACTGACAGTTGACCAAAAAATTTCAACCACTGGTAAAACACATCTAATATATATCAGTAAAATAAACTTGAAGAAGTATCCATGATACTCTTTCATAGGCAACTTTAAGGTCACATGGCATCTGATGATGAAACTGATCCCTCACTGAACTACTTGAACTGGGCAGCATTGCAAACAGCTTCACAGAGGGAAACATTGCACTGTTGCCTATGAATGCTGAATGTGGGCCGCTATTTTCTCACTGAGTCTACTAATATTGTAGCTGTGCTAATAAAAAATCGGGTCATGTGTAGCAACCCTTGTAAGGTCTCACACGAATGTCGATACCCTTTTAGGGAACAATAGACCAAACAACAGAAAAAATGCCCCTACCCCTAAAAAAATAAGAGCTGCCACAATAATTAAACAATAACAGCATACAAGAGCTGCTACACTTCTGTAAAAATCCCACTCAATCACTGTTCTCTTGGGGACCAGAAATTGTTTAGATTAAATCTCTAATTATGTCTCCCTTGGCTCTGACAGGGAGGATTCCTGGAAAACAAAAGTAACTATTTCTTTTGGTGCCAGTCACTAAGTTTGAAATATTCCTCCAGCCATAAAATGTTCCTCCAGCCAGTCACAGGGGTGGGGGCGGGGGGGGGGGGGGGGAAGGTAGGGAAACATTGATAGAAATGCAACAGCCTACATCAGTGGTTCAGGTAACGTCTGTCTGATTACTTTTCCAAACGTTCGAGACCACCAACGCGCAGAAAAAAGGAAGTGTGACGGAAACTTACTCCAAGAGAATAAACCATGTACAATTTGACAACGTCTGTTATACAAGATACAGTGGATTCCCGATTTTTCGAACCTCCGGGGGAAACGAAAATTGGTTCGAAAAAATCGGATGGTTGGAGAAATCGGCGTTAAAATTACAGTGTTCGACTGAGGAGAGGGAAACGACTTTTGGTTCGAGTTATCCGGAGGTTCGAATAAATGAAGGTTCGAGAAATCGGAATTCCACATTACGTTATTTAGCTTACACTTTTGCTCACCGCGAGTCCAATCCCCGTTCAAGGAGGATTCGCTTTACTTCATCTTTCTTCATCTTATTTATTCGTCCATTTGAGAGTGATATTTCCCGGTAAACTGGGTGATCACAGTACTTTGTTGTGTTTTCATCCGTACTTTCCTTTTCATCGTCAACAAGGAATCCTTCCGCCATTTTTTGCAGTTTCGTTTTTGAAGCTAACCGCTGGCCTAAAATCGCACAAAACCGGAAATGCAAATGACAACTCTTCCGGGTAAGTGGTGTTTCGGTTTGCGTTTATGTTTACGTTATGGCACGCATCTGTTCATTCCTTCTTTTAGCCGTACTTGCCGTTTTAACTTTCAGTGTTTTCTGTAAAGATCTGCAGCCTTTTGGACTTTACAGAAGGAGTTTTTCAAAATTGGATTCAAAGTTACCTTCCAACCGTGCAAGTACATTCAGATCTGGTGGAGAGATCTTGAACAATATAGGTAAGTAAGTTGATGAGTATTCCACAGTATTTTGTTTGGATAAAAAAACAACAAAGCGTTGATAAGTTAACGTCGATGAAAAGAGCACCTAATATACCTAAATTTGAAAGTCACATCACAAACAAGAAATCATCCCGTGACTTAAGTCTTCAACCCGTGTCTGTATAGCTCAGTATAAAAGTGTTTCAGTCGTATCATTTGCATGGATGGCGGGCATGTTTACACACCCAGAATATAGTTCTCCCAAATTCGTTTGGAAGCTTCTTTTATTGGTCCGTAAGAGTCAGTAAAGGCCTCCGATCAGTCTCACACTGAACAAACGGAAGTGATGTCGCGGTGTAAACCCTGCTCCCGTTTTCGGAGAATTACGTTTTTAAACGTAATTCTCAAAATACTTCATTCCTGAACTATATGGGATTCTTTGCTGCGAGTAAAGGCATGTTTGCAGACTGACCTAGTACACGATTGAAAAGCCCGATATCAGCTGAGAGTAGTCAGTGTTTTGGTACCTTATCTGACCCTTATCCTGACTAATTTTGAGGGCGCTAAGGCTTAACTTTGCGACTATGACATTTAATGACAGTTAAGTTTTTCAAGGAAACGAGAGTTCAAAGGCATTATATTACGCACATATCACCATTGTTTGGTTGCCATTAAAAATCAAAAGCAAGTAGCAGAACAGCGTCACCTGATAAGTTTACCGCATCAAGAAGACGAAAACGATGATTATTCAGGACTCTAGCCGGATGCCCTGAATGTACTGAGGGTTTTTCTTCTGTTTTGTTCGGTATTGGTGCAATGATAAACCTACTCCGACTTCTCCGTTTCCTACTGATTGATACATTTGGGAGGGAACTGCTCAAAATATGGAGCTACCGGAAATCATAGGAGCTGCTACAAATGAGATGCCTTTTTTGCCGCAAGTAATAGCACCGCGATATAACGACCTCCTTTGTAGCGAGTGGGGGAGGGGTGGGGTGGGACGGAAACTGGAAATTTGCCCGAGGAGGACTCCCAAGTGAAATGAATAGGGCGGGCTCGTTTGAAAATTTGAATTAGGCCCCCAAGAGAGACCAATGTGGGCGTAGTTCAAGATACTGTTCTATTCTATTCTTAGGTCTGATAGGGCTATGCAAACAATACAGCATGACAGCATTTTGTACCATTCAGAACCATACCTTGACAGCTAACTCTTAACATCTGTCTGTTTTGTTTTTAGCTGTGGAAAAGAAACTTACACCTTTGAACTACGATGATACATTTGCCTATGGCTGTTTACATGACATTCCAATACCAAATACAACGTTAGACACCTCATTAACACCCCAGCAGGAAAGAACTGTTCTTATGGAGATATTCAACCAAACAGCTGGTCATAATTGGTCCAACAACACATACTGGGGAAATTGCTCAGTATCTCACTGCACCTGGTATGGAATCACATGTGATCGTACCAGGCGCTACGTCATCAGCATCTTTTTGACTGACAATAACTTAGTTGGGACTCTTCCACCAAGCCTGTGGAAGTTACGTAATTTGCAGGGTCTGTGCATTGGCAGTAACAAAGAATTGTCAGGTCAACCCAGTGAGTTTTTGTCTGCCAATATGACTCGCATACTACGTCTCAATCTTGCCTTCAACAAGTTATCTGGTGTAATTCCTGGTAAGATTTTGGCCGCTATAAAATCGCTGGTCAAAATCCATCTTTGCTGTCAAATGGGAGAAGGTCTTACTGGTGAAATCCCTGAGGACATTGGAAATTTAACGGAATTACAAGTTCTTAGTCTTGGGGGAAATAAATTGCATGGTTCAATACCGAAGAGTATTGCAAAATTGAAAAAGCTCTGGTTTTTGGATCTTATGGAAGCTACGTACTTACTTGGCGGTTTAGAAAACCTTTTCAACCTTTCTTCTTTACGTTTCATGCATCTTTCTGTCGCTGGACTAAATGGAACTTTACCTGACGAGTTTGGATTGTACTTTCCTGCAATGAATGAGTGTCTTTTGCCAGGAAATAATTTTACCGGAAATATTCCTTCAACAATGGGCAACATGACAAACTTGTGGCATTTAGACGTAGGAAATAACTGTTTTTCGGGACACATTCCAAAAAGCATTGGTTCAATTCCAAAGCTTCAAATTGCCGACTTCAGTGGAAATCAGTTATCATCGTTAGAGGAAGGATTTGAATTTAAGTCGCAGTCGTTGGAAGTGCTTATTCTGGCCAGCAATAAACAGTTTACTGTGAATTTCAATACCCTCTTAGAAGCCATGGAACCAATAAATGGATCCTTGCGTATTCTTGACATCAGCAACTGCAGTTTTCTTGGAACTATTTCTTCAAAGCTTTGGGACTTTAAAAGTTTGGAATCTGCAAAGTTAAGCAATAACTGGTTATCTGGCAAGCTTTCTTCTCCCCCCGATAATATGTTGTTTCTTGTCGAAATTGATGTCTCAGCAAACAACCTTTCCGGACAAATTCCTCCAGAGTTTGCGAGATTACTAGGGCTGAAAAACCTCGACATTTCAAATAATCCTTCCATGCAAGTATCTCACAAGGAAAGTGGACCATTTCCTAGCTACTTAACGTTTGATTTTACGACTTTGACTCGCAGAAATCCTTCTGATAAGTTCAAGTGTCCCAGTGCTCACCTCGACTATAACAACGGACTTGTGGTTTTAGATCCTAGTTATTATCATTACCGTCTGTGCATTTGCGATGTTGGATACTTTGGCTCAGGCAAAACCTGCTTACCTTGTATGCCAGGTGCAGTGTGCAAGGATCAAATGCTTCCTGTTCAGAATATGGTCATCAAAGCGGGATTTTGGCCGTCATCACGTGATCAGAACGTGACTCATCTTGTTGACTGTTCACAGGCTTTGGGCACAAGTCCTTTGGTAAGCACGTCTTGCAACCCAACGGGTGCTTGCGACTGCTGGATTGAATCGACCTCAGCGGGAAATGACGGAAAGAGCAGACCGTTAACCTTTTGCAAGGAGTCCTGTCTTTGTCGAAAAGGTAGCAAAGATCGGTTTTGTTCACTCTGTGAAGATGGCTATTACAAACAGGGGATCCTTTGCTACGCCTGCCCCAAAACCGAAGCCAGCGTCTACATCTTGGCTGCACTTACTGCCGTCACTATGGTGTTGTTGATTCTTTCGTTTTTCCTGTATGAAAGGAAGCGCTTTCTTGTTGTAGTATTTGTTTTTTCTCAATTAATTTTGTTGGCAGTGTTGGCCATACTCAACATCATTCCAGGCTGGCTGCTTGAACTCAACACAATTGCTCTCTTTGTTGGTTTAGCTGGAAGAGGTAAGGCCGCGCGAGGAATCCTAAAGATCAGCGTGTTTTATTTCCAAACTCTGGACGCTTTGATTTCCAACAGTGACATCTGGCCGGTTGAAGTTCTTAAAACTCAGCGCTACATCAGCAATGTGTTTAACTTCCATTTCTCAGGTTTGGCGTGTGTGATTCCTCGCCTGTTTACTCCACTCGGCGAGCTTGCATCTCTTATTCTCCTCCCTGTTGTCTGTGTCTTGGGTGTTTGGTTGTATTGTGGTCTTGGATACCTCTTATTTGCTGTTCTTAGACTTGGCAATTTGCAAGAAAGGCGATTTCGATTACGGAATACCTGTCTACAACTGTCTATCGTGTCTCTTAACCTCACCTATTTTCCCATTGTCAAGAAAATAGCTTCTGTCTTGGCCCCTTGTGGAGAGGATAACAATTACCATTACTTACGAGAGGCACCATGGATTGAGTGCAAAGGTCATGTTTACAACACACTTCAAGTGTTAGGCTGGCTTGCAGTGTTTCTTTACGTGATCGGGGTCCCTTTTGGAGTGTTCTTACCTCTTCTGCGGAGAGCTATTGTCGCCACAAGAAACGAGCTGCCTCCGCAAGAACAAGAGGCTTTGGACAGTTGGCTAGGTTCTATCTACCTACCATACAAGAAAGAATTCCGTTCTTATTTTGAGATATGTTTCCTTATGAGACGCATGCTAGTTGCATTCTCTCTTTCTTTCATATCGCGCGGTTCGTCATTTCAGACGATTGCAGTTTGCTTTGTACTGTTACTTTCTCTGTGCTTCCAGCTTTTCTTCCGGCCGTTTAGTGATTCTTTCCAAACGATTCCTTTGGAGAACACAGTCGAGGCCTTAGTTCTTTTGACCCTGCATTTCTCCTTCACGAACATCAGATATGCAGTTCAAAACCCAGAATCCTCTGGAGCCATCATTTGGATGCTTGTGTCGGTTAATCTAGTTCTACTGTGTGTCATTATTATTTCAATAATTGTTCTTCTTGGAAGAACAAATGCAGTAGAAGTGCATCTTAAGGTTCATGAAACGGCAGGAGATGAAGAGAACGCACCAGTCCTGCGTAGAGATTCTACTTCGTCAGCCCTGGTTAGGAATGGACCAGAAAAACAGTATGGAACGTTTGAGGAGTCACAAAATGGACAATGATGAAGTTGATGGTTATATATGCTCCTATAAGTAACTAGTCCTTGTAGTCCAACGAAGACCGCATGGAAACATACTCGAAATTGTTGAACACAATATTACATAACTAAACAGCAGATTAATGTGAATGTGATGCCATTCTGGATATTTTTTAAAGACCTCTTTCACGATAGTGCAGGTAGTAATGAGCATACTGCAAGAAATTGTTCTGTTTAGGTATATAGAGTTGCTCTCTTTTTAGGAGGAGGAGGAGGAGGAGGAGGAGGAGGAGGAGGAGGAGGAGGAGGAGGAGGAGGAGGAGGAGGAGGAGATTGGGACGTTTTTTATAAGCAAAACTGTTTTTCCAGCTTGGCTTGTTCCATTTTGTGTGCCTTGCATGATGTTTTCCGCTTTTGCTGTGATGATGATTATTTTTTAGGGTAATTACCCTTCCCTTCGCTAATAAATATAATAATACACCGTTAGTTTTCGTTGAAACAATGTTACTGACAACGCTTTCTTGTACATACAGGTTTGGGGATTTTAAGCTACGGGTAAAGATGTATTTGTACATTAGACTTGCTCACGATTGTGCAGCACGATAATCAGTGTAAAACAAGAGGTATGTTTCAGTATGTTTTTCTAACAAATGTTCAAAATAGCATAAAAATGACAGATAATTTTTTCCGGATTTTAGGCAAAAAAATGCTGCCATTGTTTAGTCTTCATTAATTCTGTTTCTACTTTTTCTAGATCTAGAGATCTCGATTGTATTGCGCGGTTTTCATTTGTTTCGCTTAGTTTTGCTTTGTCGTCACAAAGTTAATAGAGGGGAATGGTCATGAAACTCGACAACGTTCTTTGTTGTATGTTTTTGTTCGTTTTTTTCGCCTTGACCGTGCACAAAACGTAATAGTTGTTTTCTCCGTACTGAGAAACTAACCAATAGAAACGTGTTGGTTACGTAATTCGTGCATAGTGTATGAGCGCACAACAAAAGATTGTGCACGGTCGGGGACCTTCCAACATAAATCTTGGCATCTCTGTTTGCTCCTTTGATGTCTGCGGGGCTTCATAAGCAGTCTCCTCTATTAACTATGGTCGTCACAAGAAGAGCCTGAGCACGTCGCCACAGAGTGATACTTATGGCAAGGGAACTGTTCAAAATATACAGCTATAGCTACTAAAAGGCTCTTGTATGATCAATTTCCAGTGGGGCTATAGTCATGATTTACAAGTATCCCAACGATCAGAGTTAGGAGTTAGAGAAGAAAATCTCTGTCACACTGTAAGCCAAAAATAGAGTCAACTGACAATATGAAAATCTCTTTTATCTTAAGTTGAGAGTAACTCTTAGCATAATTAATAATTTGGAAAAAAAAAATCGCAAATGCCTCCACAATTCTTAGAGCAGTTGAAATGTTTTGTTAAACGGTTGAAACCAGAATTAAATAAACAAGTTGAGCATGTTAGTTTAACTTGACCGCTTATTTTCGCTATAGTTTCTTTCTGGGTCATTAGCGAAAATCCCTCGCGCCAAAGGCGCGCGAGCGTAGCCCCATACCTTATTACCTCTTTTGGCCTAAAAACGAAAAAAAAAAAGAAAAAAGAAAATAAGAGAACCAAACAGTGTTCAAGAGGTACCTACGTGGAACATCAAGGGGTAGAGAGCTATAAAAACCTTGCCTAGTGGAGAATACCTGAATGGGAAACTTTTCTTTCCTTCCACGGCCGAACGGCCGAAAGACATGACCATCAGTGGGCTTTCAACCGAGGTTTGAATACAGATAACGGATTTAATGCAGCTTTCAGGACTTTAGAAAACAAATTGGTAATGTAAAGTGCT
This sequence comes from Orbicella faveolata, assembly GCF_042242905.1. Taxonomy (NCBI): domain Eukaryota; kingdom Metazoa; phylum Cnidaria; class Anthozoa; order Scleractinia; family Merulinidae; genus Orbicella; species Orbicella faveolata. The sequence continues at coordinate 15,590,439 of NW_028301536.1, read as the reverse complement.
GTTTTGAAGCTGGATTCGATGTTTTGAATAACTGGTAAAGCTATACGGCTTTAAAAATGATTGCAAAATGATTTTGTTTGTTTAGTTCATTCGGTTTGGTTAAATGCTTATTGGTGAATAAAGGTTACTGTGTTGCAAACTTTCGCCAAAAAATACCGTTTTTAACCATTTAGTCAGGATTTTTAGCTGCCACGACGCTAAATAAGCCTAAGTTTTGCTAAGAAAGCTTTTTTTCACTAAAAGGAGAGATTTTTCGAGGATTAGGTACAAAATTGAGCAAAATTTCAATTACGGGCATGCGCATAAGCCAAAATTTGGACTTTTCTTCTTCTTCTTTTTTTTGTTGCCATTAACCGTTCTCAATTTTGTTTGTTGCCCCTTTCCTTTCTGTTTTGCTCGGCCCTTTTACACTGGCTACCTTTTGCATTGCATGTTCTTCAGTTCTGGCTGCCGTGAAAAATTGGATGTTAATTACATGCGAAGCCCAGAAATGGGCCTTGATCAATCATAGGCGTAGTGGACCATTTTACAACCGTTTTTGCACCAAAACTGATAACGTTGTTTTTCGATTTGCGACGTCGGAATGTCGTCGATATCCAAACCTGACCATTGTACGGAAAGGTCTAGCCTAGTACTACTATCTGCTTATCAAGAATATCTGATGACATTTAAATTGATGACGTCACAAGTGGTACAAAGAGTACGACCATTAATTACGCATAGATATGCGTAGTTGGCATTCAAAGGGTTAAAATGATTAGTATTTTATGGGAGCTCCGCTTTTTAGGCTTAGCTAAATCTATGTATTATTGGTTAGCTTAGAACATTTTACATTTATTTGAAACTATAAGGAGTCATAATATAGACTTTTATATTTACCGATCACTCTGTAGATTTGTGTTTGAAACATTAAAACATGTTCCAAACCCTGAAAAGCGTTGTTGTGCTTTTAAAAATAATTACCACACTTACGCCATCAAGAGCGCTCCCTAACTGTTTTACGTGATTTGGCGAGGAACTGAACCAAAATTTTAGTACAAATACTCAAAAGCGTCGGTGCAATCCGTACGCTTCAAGTCGGTGACTGCAGTAGGATCGGCTGTCATCGTTCGAGAAGGGAATTAAATCATCAGAAGTACATGTACTTCTTCTTGCTGACAATAATCAAATCACTATGAATATCAGTATACCCTCTTAGGGACGATGGAATGGACAGGATCTTTGAGCATTCTAACATCAGCCAGTGCAATTTTCCTGGCATAATCCCAGTGAAATGTTGTTGAAATTATTGGGTTGACAGGACGATTTCCTTGGTCTCCCAACAACCCCCACCCCCCTAACCCCTGGTGTCAGTTTCCCCGTGATCTCGATGTTTCTGCGAAACAACCTTTCTGGGGAAATCTCAATTTTTTGCACGTTTACCTCCTCTGGAATTACTAATATTTCAGTCAATCCTTACATGTATGAAGCTGAACGAGAAGGCGAATTGAGCTACATGAGGGTTGATTCTACAACTTTCACGGGCAGAAATCCTTCAGATATGAAAATGCCCCAATGCCCGTCTGAAAAAATACAATGGATTAGTGATTTTGGATCCTAACTATTAGTCTATCATTAGCGTCTACACATCTGCGATGTTAGATACTACGGCTCAGGCAAAACGTGCATACCTTGTATGGAAGACGCAGTGTGTAAGGATCAAATGCTTCCTGTTCAGAATATGGTCATCAAGGCGGGATACTGGCCGTCATCACGTGATCAGAAGGCAAAGACATCATGTCAAACCAACGTGTGCTTGAGACATTTTTGCGAAAACCAGGACATCGGCTGTCCTCAATTTCGTAAACGTCAACAGTTTCCGGGTCTTGCTCAACGATGCAAACCATTCTAATCATTTCTAAATTATTTATCATGTGAACAAGATTCGGTGAGAACAAACATAAAATGGATCGGTTCACCCACTAAATACGATATTTTCAAGACGCGTTTGAAGAGATCCAGTTCTGATTTTGCATAAATCCAGTCGCCATCAACGTCTCTTAACTTTAAATGTATGTAATAATTGATTATCACCTTGATGAGTAGTTAGCCAGTTTTGTCTAGAAGGGTTCAGTCATGTCAGGCTATTTCTGAAAAGAACTATTATTTTGTTTTCGATTGAGAAAAACGTTAGACGATTTGATAACCTTGTACACGTGACAGTTTACTTGCAAGCCAAAGTAAATAGGTAAATATTTATCATTAACTATTTCCATACATCATGATCTATTTTGAGTGAATGCCAATAGTTGTTTTTCTTGGATATGTTTTGTGAAGGGTACTTTCGACGTCAAAACACAGAACCGTAACCTTTAGTTATTTCCACCTGTTAACACATGCTGTGTTAGATTACAAAAGTCACTTTTATCTAGAGTATGAATGGTGCTACAAGTTGCAAGACCAGAATATTTTTGTCTTTAGATTTGAAAGGTAATTTAAAAGTCTCTTTGAAGCTACGGACAGGACAACCATGCGAAGATCGACACTTCTTTTTATCTTTGCTGTAATTCTCACAACGAGGCAGTATCACATTGACTGTAAGTTTCTAACCCATCCTTAATTAACAATTCAGGGCCAACAATGTTGATCAATATCGCCTACACCTTAATATAAACCTCGAGTCTAAAACCCAGTAACATGACACTGATGTTTGTATATATCATTCTTAAGCTTACATTTCTTTCCCTAACACTTAGTAATGTCAAAAAAATAGTTAAAATATGGAAAAGTAAATCTATAACATAAAAAAATCGCTATCCTTTCAAGTTTTCATATTAATCTATAACTGAAAAGGAAAAACTTTCCGGCTTGCTTTCAAAGTAGTTGTCAAGAGTAAAAACAACAATCGACTAGTAAGTACTTTATGCATGCAAACGAAATAAGCAGCACACTTCACGCAACGGAACCCAGCGCCAGATTGACATTATACAACATTACTTGACTTTAAAAATGATTTGTTATGTATTTAAAGGTCAAGCATTGCAAAATAAAGGGAGGACAAGTGAAAAGCTTAATTCAGGTGGATTGGAGGATAAAGAAGACAAGAAAGAGAAGGAAGAAGGGAATGGCGACCTCCAAGCGATAGCAGAGGAACCAGAGGAATTTTTAGATAACGCAAACAAAAATACTCCCCAAGGATCTAATCAAGGAGGTATGGTTCCTCAAAACAAAAAGAAACGTAAAACGCCAGTAGCTAATTACAGAAAATAAATACTCCCTCTCCCGAAAACGGAGAAGCCAACAGCAGCAACAAGAACAGATTGACACATCTCAAAATAAATAGAAAAAAAAAAAAATAGAAACAAAAGTCGGACCAAAGGGACAACAAGTTTTGCGGCATGAAATATGGATGATGCTCTCAGCTCCTTGGTTTCTCTTTGATTGGTCAAATACGCGCATGTTGTATATGATGTCACTTCCTGTCTGTGGCACGAATCAGAACAATTCAAGTAACTGGAAAAAATAGGTTTGTGAGGATCCCTTGCTAATACGTTAGGGTATTTTTAAAACATGTTGTATTACAAGAGGGAATAATTTTAATCATGTGATACCATGATATTATAAAGCAAAGAATTGAGCGTAAATATCTTTAACTAGATTGAAATGTTGTTTCTTTCGTAGTAAAGAGTGCTGCGGGTCCAAAGCGAGCTCTTCCCGCTTTGGCAGCAACAGTTTTAAAGAATCCTAAAATACAGGAAGCGGTTGTGGACAAAGGACTGGAAGTAATGAACAAATTGGTGGACAAGCAACTCAGGATTATCGACGAAGCACAGGAAAAAGCTTCCAACTTTTTAGCCAAAGAGGTAGGCAAGGTCAATATAGTTGTTAGTAAATGAATCCAGATGGAATTGAACAGATTAACCACTCTAGAAACAGATTAACCTTAAAATATTTTCACTTTCAACCTGTCCAATGTATAATGTAACTTTCAATCGACCAGGAAAACATCACTGGTATGGACGAATTAACAAAGGGTAAGGCGAATCTTTAAATTTATGCTGAAAGATATTAAATTCACTTGAACTTTTGTTTCAACCACCAACGGAGTTTTTTCAAACTTTGATGTTTTGGAAATCCACATGTAGACTACGAGGGACAAAAGGTGCTTTAAACGTTTGGTTCTTGATGACGAGAGAAATTGTTGACACTCCTGAAAACGGTGATTTCAACCAAACCTATGGTATTTAGTGTTAAAACGTTCCTGGAATCTCTACTTAAAAGCTTAATGACTTAATTACTCAACCAAGCTGAAATAGTGAGGTACCGCTAGTTTAAAGTTGAGTGGTAAGTCTCTTAATATTATGGAGAGCCACCTTAAGCAATTATCGTACAATGGGAGACAATTTATAGATGTCATGTAAACATAAACAACTTTAAATGCCGTCCAATCAAGCTATAACGAACAGGTTCATTTTATATATTTTAAGATCAAACTGGATATTATGCCTGACAAAGGATGGAGTACTCCGGACATGTTTGTTCCCCCCGGATACCACATGGGTGCATCTATCTCGGGCGTACCAAAACCTGAAAAGGAGGAGGGGGATGTTCCTTATACCTATGCACCGTCAACTGGTTTGGGATATGTGATGATGAACGGCTGCTGGGGGAAGAATTACACTGCAAGTGATCCATGCTACAACGCCAAATGGACGTCCAGTGTCTGCCAGGTAGGATATGATTAAATGACCTCAGTCGTCGAGCGTATACTATGGAGAGCAAAACAACAACAAAAATAACAACCAAACAAACAAATTCGCATTTTGCTACTGATCGTTTGTCTTTCAGAATATGATTGACGGGGCAGCTTTCCTGGGCGTTGGCTTCGATGGTCGAGGAGAATACAGTCCGGAATCCAGGAAAATGAGTATTGTGCAGCGGAACTGCAAGAACAAAGCAACGTGAGTACCGATACATTCGTCAGTACGACAGTATGTGAGAGGCCTGGTGGCCCATTAATTAACGCATTGGACTACGAATCGAATGGTTCGGGTTTAAGGCCTGACCGCAGCTACTGCCTTGTGTTCTTGGGCAAGACGATAGGGACCTTTAGATTGGAAAACGAGTAGGAGATTGTGTGCATACAAGCAGCAGTTTTCAAACATAATGCTTAGGCTTTTGATTACCATGTTTCATTCCAGTCTTGTACCAAGTCACTTATATGACTGGTAAGCAACAGCAACGATATCTGTACACTGTCTCGCACTCGTACAGCTATCTGAAGGTCTCTTCTCTATTTTCACAGAGCACCTTCTCACCAAAGTGTATTAACGGGTTCCTGCGAATTAATGCGAGAGGTGGGGAGGGGGAGACCTAAGATGGACCACTGTACCATTTAGTGAGAGTGGATAACACTCTTAATCACTTCATGCTGTGTAAACTGGGGATACCTGCCGGCCT